>NC_072783.1:33220249-33445249 GCF_022539595.1 Amphiprion ocellaris | reverse complement strand
CTCAAAATGACCCCGCCTGGTTTGATTGTTATTTAAAGCATATAGTATAAACTGTCGATCAATTCTGTGTTACACCTTTAGTCTTACTTCAGTCCAACCCATTCCCACAATTTTTTCCCTTCATTTTGGAATTTTGGGCAAAATAGACCTTGTTACATAAAAGTATATGACGGCAAAATATTTTACTTTTACTAAGGACAACACGAAGGATAATTGCATTTGTGATGAGCAAAGGTATTGAATCTTGAATCATATGTAGAGTCCATAAGTTTCCTGCCATTTTTAAAACTTGAATTTGTATGGTGCACAACTAACTCCTGAAATCTTGCCTGACTCACTGGATATAGACATCAGGGAATAAAAATGACATTTTTACCATGAATTTTACACCTTTTCCTCCTCCCCCTTACATTCTGTGCATGTTTTCATTTCCCAAAACCCTTCTGGTCCAGGAAACAACCATAACAACAAGCTTAAAGCAGCAACTTACAACTGAAATTTTAAATTTTTTGCAGAGGTTTGGATTTTGTATTAACACAGGCCTGCTTGGTTCTTTTGGTAAATTAGCCATTTTGATGATAGTTCTCACCTCTCTGTGTGCAAATGTTCCAGTAAAACCATTCCCCTCATCATTTTACAGGGAGACCATCGCTACGTTCTGGGTTTAGCACCTCCAAGATGAGTATGATTAACTTTAACAAATATAAACAAGCCAGGGTGAATCATAATGAGGTGCAGTCAGACCATCCTCCAGCTCTGTAGAGAATGGTCTGACTGCACCACAGCACAGAGTGAAGCAGGCTAGCTGTTTCACTCTGTTTCCACTTTTTATACTAAGCTAAGCTAACCATCTCATCGTGGTGGCTTATCTTATTAACATTATTAGTATTGATGCTCATCTGACTGTCACCAGAAAGAACATAACCATGTTTTTCCAGCTGTAAACGCCTTCATGTTTCTGACTGCGTCTCCCACAGCGTATCATATTTTCCACAGCGCTTTGTCCAAGTTAAATCTAACAAGAAGTTAAGGGCCAGAAACGAGGGATGGCACTCGTACATTCTGTCTGTGTGAGAGGAAGAGCGAACAATGAGAATCTTTGTGAGACAAGAAGAGACTGTTTGCAGGCCTCCCAGGCCCGCTCAATCACTCCCATACAATGTTATGCAAAGTAAAACACAGTGCACTGTTCCTGCAGCGGGGACTCGCTGTTAGACGAGCAACACCTCCAAATGTATTCCTTTGGCCCGTTATTTATGATCCCAGTGTTCAGTAATGAGCCTGTACATCACGGGCACATGCTGCTTCTAGAGACTTTAAAATGAAACGATCCTGGATGGGAAGTAATTAATTGTAAGTGCTGTAATTAACATGTCTGAGTACAATCTACAATTAGTAATTCTGCCTTCACTTGAGTGGATAATGCGTAATTTTTCACAAGTTGAATTGATGCAAATCAACTATAACTGTCTGGTTAAACGTATCAGGAAAACAGCAGTTGTGGGTAGTTTTCAGTTAGTTTTCAGAGTGGGTGTGTTCGTTTCAGTTTCGTTTTTTCTCACTGGCGTAGGTTTAAATACTGGGGAGGACAAATTAAGCCAGAGGTCTTTGAACATCATTTCCTTCTTCATTCCGGTGAATATTTAGTCACCAATTTGTACCTTTTCTGTTTCAATTTATAGTAGAAATGTACTAGAAAAATGATAATATTTCAGCAGCCAAAGCACCGAAAAATAGTGGAAAAATATTTATCTCAGAAAAATACAATAGTTTTCCATAATTTATTTCCCCCCCTTTTTTTTTCACAGATTGTGTGCATTTTTTAAAAGTTTAATTAAAGATAGATTGAATAGGAAAATGTTTCATAAATTATGACAGATAATACATAAAATTCTTATGTCCAAAATAATTGAAATTGTATGGATATTCACAGGTGTTTAGTGTGTTTTTTAATAGGCATGTAAAGTTACAATCCATGTTTTGTAATTCTGTTGATATTTTTAGCGTTTTAAGTAAAATAATTATTATTGTTACATTGTATGCCTATTTGAATGTGTGAATAACTTTGCAATAAATGTCTTAAAATGATTAGTTTTAGTCATGACCACACCCCTTTATCTCCACGGAGCTGCAGAAACGAGCCCCATCTGGAATTTTAATGACAAACATCATGAATCATCATGGGAGCTTCATGGATAAATAATTGATATTACATCATTTTGTTTGTGGCTTCTAAGTATTTCACTTTTATTTCTGAGAAATCACTTTTTTTTCTAGTTCCTGTGCCTCTGTTTCCCAATGAAATGTGTCAGCTGGCCAGTTGCCCACGGAACCTTAAGTTTGGAAACCTGATAAAAATGTTTTTTCATTGTTCAGTGCAATATTTGGAATCTAACTGATTAGACAAGTCTTGGGGGATTCTTAAAATGCAATCAGTAAGACCATGAGTGGTTTTAATCAGATGTCTGGGATGTTCAAACACTGCCACTTGATTATCTATTAGAGAAGCTGATGGTTATCTCTGCAATGCACAAAAAAAGTAACATGAGAGGCAAAAACGTCTAATTTAACAGTAAATTCAGCGCCCTGTCTCCCACTGAGGCCTCTCCACACCGTCTTGGTTTGGTGTCATGACCAGCTGCCTCTACCTGGTTGTGTGACAACAACAAGCTCTGAAACATTTACACAAACAGCCTCTTCATGCGTGTTTGTTTGTGCACCAAATTCAACGACTTCTTCGAACATTTTTTTCTTCTCTTTTTATTTTATTCACATACAGTATCTTCAATTCTGGACAGATTACATTCAAGAATATCAAAAGAAAATGCCGAAAGAAGTTCCCTCACTAACCCAAAGAGCACATAGAAATGCATTGGGACATACAGTACATGTACCTCTGTTAAAAATCTGCCAGCATACATTAGATATGCAAACATTATAGACTACAAAGCACAGCAGGGCAACACATACTCTATAACGTGCATAACTTAACATATGAACACGGGGCCGAGCTATTTACAGTTGATCCAAAAATGTAGTTCTCCTTTTAACTGTTTAATTTCATCGTTTTCTCTCTTTTTATTTTATACATATTAACATATTATTCTTTAGTGGGGGAAGAGTTGGACCGATTCTCCAACATCTGTGGAATCGCACACACCACACGAGCCGTCGTTTGAAAGCACTCTACACTCTACTTCACCATAAATAAACTAATTACAAAAATAGACCTCACTTCAAACAGAGCAATAGCAGGGAAAAGCGCTCACAGCCATTGTGGAATGATTTTAAAAAAGAAAAGAAAAAAAACAACACATAAGATGGAGGAATAAGATGGAGATGGAGGGGGTTGGTTTCCAGGAAAGCGAGTGAAAGGACTTCAAGAACAAGTTGGAATTCTTGGTGAAAAGACAGCAGTTTTATTGGGAACGTCTGAGGTTGTGATGGAGGCTGTGATTGGCTGAGGAGTGTGAGGGAGACGTGGATGGACGGTGGGGTCTATTTCCTGGCATGGGTTCCTTTTCGAAGGCAAACGCCCCTCCTCTGGTGCAGAGGCTGACGCAGAAAGATGTGCTGAGATTAGTAAACGATGACAGGAATGCAGGGGGTTAAAAACTCCACATCAGATTAGTAGTGTGTGTACATTCACAGGTACATCCCATCGTAAGGCTCAGGAGGCTGCCATGTGTGTCAGTGTATGTGTGCTGCTGCTCCTCCTGAGTACTGCAACACTAGAAGCAAAGCTATTTTTTCTTGGAGTTCACGCTCTTGCAGACCCAATTCATGCCCTCCTGAAGAGGATTCAAGAGAAAAAGCAACACAGTGAGAAGAAGAGGAGAATAAAGGCACAGAAAAGTTAGGGATCGACCGATTATCAGGCCCGATATTCTGCAATTTTCCAATTATTGTTATTTTAATTCAAGTAAATCAAATGCACTACTTTAGCTCCTATGTCTCTCCGTCTGTCGTCAGTATGTGGTCTCAAGCAATATCCCTCCTACAGCTCGATTTGATTGGCCCTTACATGTCACAAGTATCAGCTGATCAACAATGAAAGCTCTGGTGAATTAGCATCCACAAGCACACCCAGCTTCCTTATTACACTGAAAATACCTAAATAATCCAGTTATGTTGCTGAGGTGCTCGGCTAAGGAGATCACTCTTCAATTTCCCTCGGGATTAAAAAAATATCTATCTATGTATCTATCCATCTATCCATCCATCTATAGCGTCTTCCTAAAATGAGATAAACTGAAACAATCTGTTCTGACAGACATCTGTAGCAGAGACACGGTGTGAACAGAAACTGAAAAAAAAAGCGAAGCCATCACCACAAGTCAGACCATTATCTACCATCAGAGTGGCTCAGGCTATGCTACCGGCTGGCATCAGAAAGGAGGCAGCTACAGAACTCTGAAACAGTGTCTGGAAAACAGTCACACATAATGCTTTAAAATGTGGGCCGTAACGGGCAATTCAAGTGATAAAAAACAGTGAAAGACTAACAAAAAAGACAAACTGTTATTGATCTCAACAAATGGACCTCACAGTAAACAGAGGAGAGCGTCTAAACATCATGTGGTGCTCTCACATCCTCACTATTTCTATTGTACATATACAGTTATTATCGTGGGTCCAAATGGGTTGTCACACTGCCGGGGGTGGAACTAGGGGTAAGCACCCTTTTTTCCTACAAAATGCTCCCAAGGCATGCTCAAATTCATAGCCTCTGACAACAAAGTCCTACTCCTGGCCTTCACGAGTGGCTTAGTCTCTAAGCACGGCGGACCTGTTTCCACTGACAAGAGAGGGCGATTTAGGCGGATTACTGGCGCTTTAAAACCAGTTGCTTCGGGCAGATGGGGCTCGTAAACCTTGGAAGGCTGCCCATCTAGGAGAAGGAACTCTGATTTCAAACCACCGCTGCCTTGCGGCTTACCCACTCGAGGGAAAGGCTAGGGGAGTAAACCCCGACAGAAAATCAGGAGCTGGAGTCCTGAAGGCGGTTTGACACTAAATGTCACTCCGGCAACTCCTGCGACACTGCTGATGCCCAAGCTGTATCGACACTCGTTGATCCCTTGGATCCGCCGGCAGCGTGGAGAGGGGGGGCTTGCTGCCTGGACAACAGCTCGTCTCCCATATACATTGCCCATATATTATACCCATATACATTGCAGTTATTATACAGTTATACTAATCCTTATTAACCCTGGAAGACCCAAATATAGAAAAAAATTCTCTCTCTCTCTCTCTCTCTCTCTCTCTCTCTCTCTCTCTCTCTCTCTCTCTCTCTCTCTCTCTCTCTCTCTCTCTCTCTCTCTCTCTCTCTCTCTCTCTCTCTCTCTCTCTCTCTCTCTCTCTCTCTCTCTCTCTCTCTCTCTCTCTCTCTCTCTCTCTCTCTCTCTCTCTCTCTCTCTCTCTCTCTCTATATATATATATGACAAAAGTCGACTGTTTTGATTCAATTGTACAAAGTCACAAAGCTCATATTCCAATCTGACAATCCTATAGCCATGAGAGAGAAATTATAATGTAATATAATAATCTAATAATTATATATATATATATAAAATAATAAAAA
This sequence comes from Amphiprion ocellaris, assembly GCF_022539595.1. NCBI lineage: Eukaryota > Metazoa > Chordata > Actinopteri > Pomacentridae > Amphiprion > Amphiprion ocellaris. Next base: position 33,439,665 of record NC_072783.1, on the reverse strand, counting down.
AATAAAATTGATGTTGTACTTCTGCTGCAGTGGCTTTTACAGGGTTAATGAAGAAACCTAGTTATGAATGAAACGTTCCCTGTAATCACATGCTGTTAATATACAACATTTAATGTATATTGATTCCAAGTATCGATTATTGGGCTTTCCAAATTAGGTATAATCGATATCGGTCCTGTAAAAAACCTGTATCGGTCGATCCCTAGTACAAACAGCAAAGGAGAAGCTGGTGTCCTCACCTGAATCCCCTCACCAGTGAGGGCGGAGCAGGACTGGATTTGCCACATTCGGTCCCGGATGGTGTGCAGATTGAGGCCCTCTGCGATCTCAGAGGCTGGAGCAGCCGTCAGCAGGTCCTGTTTGTTCGCAAAGATCAGCACGGGGACGCCACTCAGCTTCTCTTCCTCCAACAGCTCAGCCAGCTCCTGATCAAACAGAAAAACACAAAAACTCTGTGACTGAAACAGAGGAGACTCCAAAGTTTCCTATTAATTAGAAAACAGGCTGTAAGAGGCAGCGACTAAATGAAAACTTGACTGGACTTTAATAGAGCTGCAACTATTAATCGATTAGTTATCAATTATCAAATTATTTACCAAGTATGTTGATAATGGATTCATCAGTTTAAATGGTTTAATTTCAGCCTTTAACACTTGATTATTTTCTGGTTTCTTTCTTTCTCTATGACAGTAAACTGAATGTCTTTGGGCTTTGGATAAAACTGGACTTTTGAGGGCACCATCTTGGGCTTTGGGAAACACTGATTGACATTTTCACCATTTTTGACAGTCTAGGGCCCAAACACTAATCAGTTAATCGAGAAAATAATCGATTGTACAGGTCTAGACCTAAACTACAGAACAGAAACAATCAAATATCCGATTTTGTACTGCTGAAATCACTGAACCGTAAAAAACACTTTGACGGGCATGGCCACAAACCTTGAATTTAATTAACATTTTAATTATTCAACTAACAGTGCTCTGCTTTAAAAAAAACAATTACCATTAACTTTAAAGGAAAATATTCAAATGTCATCCAATTAATTTAATGCTTAGTGATCACAGAGGGGAAAGACTTGCATTTGGCTTTTAATTTGCTTATGAAGATTTGAGATTTGATTCAGAGTAATTACTAGATTGTCAGAAAACTAATGGGAAATCAGCCAGTTGTGCCATTTCAAGCTGTTTTTTTTAAGTGCAAGTAACAAAAATGTATTTTCCAGCCTTATAAATGTGACAAATTTGTTGTCGTTCTGGTCTTCTAAGACAATAAACTGAATGTTTTAAGGTTTTAAACTGTGGAGAGACAATAATAAGTTATTTGACAATTTATTGACCAAAAGATAAATAAATGTTGTACATACCTGACCCGTTTCCTCAAACCTCTTTCTGTCAGCGCTGTCAATGACATAAATCTGAAATAAAATTACAGGGTTATTTTTGATAGCATGTGTGATGGCTGCAACTGCATAAAACAGTGACTTCGACATCAAAACTGCAGGCTAAAGTCTGAATAAAAACAATGTTTCTGGATGCGATAGAACAGGGGTGTCCAACATGCGGCCCGTGGGCCAAAAGCGGTCCTCCAGAGGGTCTGATCCGGCCCTCAAAGTGTAAAAATTCCAGAGAAGACATTAATTGCAGATTGTAAATTAGTAAAACAATAAATTTAAAATCATTTCTAGACCATGACAAGTTGTTTGGATCAGAAAATAAAATATTAGATTGTTCATTGTTTGTTTTGTGTTTAACTGTTGGAATATTTTGGGGGGGGGTTTTGTCTGACTTGTGGTTTGTCTCATGTTTTTGTCGTTTTGTGTTTCCTTATTGTCTTGCTTATGGCTTTTGTCTTATTTTTGTCATTTTGTGTTTTGCTTTATTCATTGTTTCGCGTATCGTTTTTGTCGTTTTGTGTTTTTTTCTCGCTTGTGTTGTTTTTTTGTTATTTTGTTTCTCGCTTTTGTCATTTTGCATCTCATTTTTATAATATTTTGTCTTGTTGTTGTTTTTTGTCTTTTTTAAAGTAAAATACTATGTCATTCAGTTCCAGATGACTAAATGTTGTGTTCCTTTGTAGACACACTGTAATCTGGAAGTTGTAATGTGGAAATGATTAACTGAGGATGAATGTTGATGAAATTGAATTTGTTTTTCTTAAGAAATTTCAGGTTGTTCATAATATTTTGTAAAAAGATAATTCCTTAAATGTGAACATTTTTGCACTAAAACAGAGGAACCATCAGGAGTTGTGGTTATTTATAGGTTATTATGCTGTGCTTTTACTGGTCCGGTCCAGTGGAGATCAGACTGGCCTGGATGTGGAACCTGAACTAAGATGAGTTTGACCTCTCTGCGTTTGGGGCATATGTGCCGCTCAACATTGTCAGGTTTCAAAACAAAGCAGGAAAATTAGCAAATTGCAAAGGATATAGGTTTTGTGTCTGACCCAGTATAAACTGTCCTGTCAGTGGTTTTACAAATTCATGCCATCCTTCTTGTGTGACCGTCACACTTTTCATTGCATCGTGTGGTAATGCTCCGTCACATTTCAAATCTATTGTACAGGGAGTATCACAAATCAAATCACAACATCTTTATCATTGTTAAAGCCCTTGTCCTGTATGAAGAAAGGGGTAGGACAGGGTGTTTTGGAGAGTCCAGGTGGCATGAAGTGCTCTTATTGCTTTGGCATACAACAAAAACCTCCGGGAATCCTACCACACTGAAAATACAAGTTTTGCCAATGATTTGGATCATGCAGTAAGGCAACCCTGCTACTTTTTTATTCATCGGATCATCTATTTTAATGACGCGTGCCTCCCTACATGAAAGTTCCACCAGACAAATTCCCTCGGTCACTACTTAGAGGAAACACAGAAGCCACATCCTTTGCTTAGCTTCATCCAAGATGATTGTGACTGCTTTAAAGAAATACAAACAAACCAGAACTCTGTTTTTCTCTAATAATGAAATACGAGGCTAGAAAAATCTCTAAATACGGACCAGCACATCAGTGTTTTCAAAGTAATTTCTCCAGTACGGCCTGATCTTCCTCTGGCCTCCGATGTCCCAAACGTTCAGTTTAAATCCCTGAGACTGGACGCTCTTGATGTTGAATCCCTGGAGGAAGCACAAACATCAGGGTTAGACATCTGAAGCAATTCCTGGCCAGACAATAAATGCAACTGTTTAGAAGAAATGTCATTCTACAGGTGGTGTGTGTGTGAGTGTTTCTCTCACCTGTGTGGGGGTGATGTGGCTGATGTCCTCAGATGCCAGCTGTTTTAACAGGGTGGTCTTCCCTCCGTTGTCCAGACCCAGCAGCAGTATCCTCACCTCCTGGTCCGGTGTGCTCTTTAGCTTACGCAGGATGGACAGCAATCCCTGCAAGAATTAGTGAACACATCCCAGTTATGTTCCTGAGCCGGGGGGACAGGGGGAGCACTGCAGCAGCTAACCACCACCACTGTATGAACACACCATCACCATGGTAGAAACTAACCACCACCATGGTAGAAACACATCTCCTGCCTCCATCACCGGGGCTCCAGACCAGCAGGCCGTGCTGGTGCCCTCCCAGTCCCCCACTACGGATTCTGAATGATGCCTAAGCTCTGTGCTAACGGTACCGACACACGAGGACAACGGACCCTGTGAGCAGCTCGTGGCATCAGTTTATCTGGTGTTCTTGGTTTATCTCGGTTTATTTTAGAGCCAACTGTTTGCATACAGCCACATAGAGGCTAACCCTGGCTAACGTGCTAAGCTAATCTCCCCTGATAACTGAACGAAGCAACAACGCAGTTTTCTGCCGCTCGCTGTGTTTTTCAAGTTGCGGACAACAGGATTTAATAAACTGGATGTAAATACACGTGGGCGCTAATGTGTGTGAATATTTTCGCCTGTGAAGGCTGATATTTGGAGTTAAAGGCTAATTATGAAGATAAATTAAGCTCACCATCTTGTTGCCTTCTGTCCTGGAGACGCCGCCGAGGGTTACTAAGGGGTGACGTCAGACGCGCAGTTACGTTCATAGCTCGGGCTCATGCTGCGTTCAGTAAAATCCTGTAGAATGGGAAAAATTACAGATTTGCTCTGATAGACATTTATTTAAGGTTTTTGGTTAAATAAACGGGACTTTATCATTGAACTTTTGCCTTTCACCAGCACATCCTGCATCTTTCTGCTGGACTATTTAAAGGGTCACTCATCCACATTTACCTTAAAATTAATATGATTATAGCTCTGTAATCGTAATAAATGATACTAATTCCTGCACCCAGTTTGCACTTACTGTGATATTAATGTGGAATACATGGAAAGAAACTGGAATGGATTTACTTTGCTCACTGTATGTTTTTTTTAAAAATTAATTTTACTCTGCAATAAATTGAACATGGTGCAATTATCGGATTCAAATCTGAAGACTGTGCGCCTTATTCCAAAGTGTTTATTCTTTCTGCTACTCTTGTAGTCAGACCAGATAAAAAGCCCCCAAAAATGGTATTTTTTGGTGTGTTAGACATTTTGGTGAGGAAGTAGTGTCAAATGTCTTTATAACAATATATGTGTTCGTGTCCATACTGGGTTTTATGTTGATAACACTTTAGGGCTGCAACTAATACTTATTTTCTTAATTAATCCATTATTTGTTTGGTCTATAAATTACCAGAAAATGGTGAAAAATGTCTATCACTAAGTTTACTGTCATTAAGGAGAAAGGAATACGGTGGCCGAGAGGTGCAAACCAAATTTACATAATGCAAAACACTTTTACAACCGCCAAGACAAATTTACAAGTGTCAAAACACTTTTACAAGTCCAAAAACACTTTTACAAATCCAAATGTAACCGGAAAGGGAATGTCCCAACTCCGGGGTTGAACCGGAAGTTACAACGAGGAGCGGCTAATGCACTCTGTCGGTCTGATCTGCGACATTTAAACACTCTAAAGACCGACCACACGAAAAACAAATCCGCGTCAATCGGTTCATATGTTCCCCACAAAACGGGCAAAACATCACCCGCTCGCTGTCCATCTTGGTTCACCATCACCAACAACCAAAAGTAGCATTAGCCGCTCCTCGTTGTCACTTCTGGTTCAACCCTGGCGTTGGGACATTCCCTTTCCGGTTACATTTGGATTTGTAAAAGTGTTTTGTCGCTTGTAAATTTGTCTTGGAGGTTGTAAAAGTGTTTTGTATTATGTAAATTTGGTTTGCACTTCTTCTCAGCCACCGTAAAGGAACCATAAAATATTCACACTTTAGAAGCTGGAATTAGAGAATTTAGACATTTTTTGTTTGTTTTGTTTTAATTACGCAAATCATTTAATCAATTATGAAAAAGTTGCCTAAACAAATAGTGGACTGCTGCTAAGTTCTACTTTTATTTATTCTGGTACTGGTATTTGTTCATCAGATTTTTAAAATCAATTTCTCACAGTGTTTTTAGCTACTGAATTTAATTTACCAGAGATGAGCCAAACAGTTTTGTGTATTTTGACAATGCAATTATTTTGTTTATTCGTTAATATATCAACGACAATGTTTGCTACTTAAAAGGTTCACCTAAATTAATAAATCAGAATATTTATCTTGCAACCACGTATTGAATTAAGTATTGGAAATAGGTCCCTTGAATTACTTTCCAAAGTGCCGTGGATCATGATTCCGGTTTAAACAGTTGGCCTTGAACGCAGCACCAACCTCAACTACGGAGGACGAGCTAAGCTAGCAACCTGCTAAATGTTTAATATGTAGGTCAAAAACACCTCCACCTTTTATTTTATAGAGTCTTTGTGCCCCCAGGTGTTACAACAAGTTACTGCACATTAACTAGCTGGTTTAATTTAACCAGGAGGCCGGAAACAACCCGCCTTTTAGTGGAAAAAGGTAATTAGCCGGCCAGTTAGCCGCGGCTACTTTTAGCATTAACATCCGTATTGTGCGTTCTGGTGTCGGGACGGATCAGAAGCAGGTGTCAGGGTCGGTTCTGTCCGGTTTTCTGGTCGGTACCGGAGGCTGTGATCGGTTTAGGGTCGGGATCTGCCCCAGCCTGTGATTGGAGGACGGGCTGCCACGTGCGCATTTCTTTACTCTCCCCGGTGGTTCGCATAGACCGTAGAATTCTGTACAGTCTGTATAGAGGGTTAGTGTGGTTCGGTTGTGACCTGACAGGTCGGTCTGAGAGGAAACCGGAGGGTCTAATGGTGAGTTTTCTCTTTCTGTCGCAGCTTTCCGGACTTTCTCCTGATTTGATTTGATTTTTTAGCTGCTTTCAGAAACCAGCTGGTAGCTGCAGCATGGAGTTACATCAGTCTGAGCTCCCTGACAGGTTTCAAGTCTTCCACGGCCCTTTGCTCGGTAGACTTCAGCCACAACTCTGATCCAGACTCGTATTTTAGTGTATTACAAACCGCATGTGTGTAATTAAACAAAGGAGTGTTCAGACTCATTAGAACTGATCCAGATGCTGCAGATCCAGTTTGTCAAAAGTCAGTTTAAGCCAGAAAAAGCCTCAACCACCCAGCAAAAGAAAATAAATGAACTGTGTGTTTGCATTTCAACAAACCACTCTATTCTTCTGCTCCACTATATTAATGCACAGTAGGGCTGCAAAAACCTGACATTGCAATATCTTGTTTTTCTGCAACATGCATTTGCTGTAAAATATAAAAGTACATATATGAACTTGATTAACTCGATTTGGAAAGCATTAGTAATTCTGCGATGATTGGGGTCATTTTGCATTGGGAAAAATGTTTGAAAAGAAGATGAAAAATAGTGTTTTTTGGTTTTTGATGGCATTTACATTTGACTTTTGCACTTGTGAAGAGCTTTGATTTAAAGCCCCACATCGTGCCTGTTTTCAGTAAATTAAGTAACCCTGTAAAACCCAGATATAGAATGATGATGAAATGAGCATGATGAAATGAGCAAAAATAATATATATTTATATATAAATATTGTGTATTCTGTGTATATGTATATATAATCTGTAAAACCCAAATACAGAAATTATTTTATATATATATATTATATATATATTATATATATATATATATATATATATATATATATATATAAACTCTCTCTCTCTCTCTCTATATATATATATATATATATATATATATATATATAGTTAGATATATGTAGGTAGATATAATTACAAAAAATGTAATGTAAATGTAAAAATGTAAAATATTCTTTGTGTGTATAATCTGTTAAACTCAAATACAGAAAAAAATTTGCGATAATTTCCGATATAAATAATTTAAACTAATAATTTAAAAAATTAGAACTTGATGTTGTATTATTTTCAACAGTGGCTTTTACAGGGTTAAAGTGCCCGCAGTGTATCTGTCAGTTTTTCAGCTCAAACTACTTCACAGGTAGTTAATTTCACCATGACCTTATAACCTCTTATTTAACCCTTAGATGCTCCAGTGATTGGACCCGACACTTTTCCATCAGTGGGTCAAAAATGACCCGTATAAGAATAAATGTGTATTTAAGCCATTTTTGTCATTTTGGAAAAGAATTATCATTTGTATTATTCTTTGTATTATATTTTTGTCCACACAACATATAATACAAATATAAAATCTGTTTATTTTTCACTTTATGGTTGATTTTGAACATTTTGATTATTGAAAAAAAGAATATTACACAGAACCACAATAGAAGAATGTCAATGTCCATTTTGTTGGCATTTTTCCACTCTCTTCCTCCAAGTCTGTGCACTGCATCACCTCTTGTATGATATTGTCAGAGATAAAGAACTTTGGGTAGTCATACAAATATTACGCTTTCTTTAAAAGTATAAAAGGGAACTTAAAATTTTAAATGGAATGTTTTCAAAAACATATTTTTTGAGGAATAGCTGGAAAATGAAATGCTAAAAACTTTTCATTGCAAAGATATTGCAAGAAAACAACCTCACTAATGCATCTAAGGGTTAATTGTGTTGAAAGCTGTTTTGACCTGAAAACCAGTGAATGAGTTTAGCGTTCCATAGCCGCTGTGTCAGATTCTTACTTGCTAGTAAAGCTGGGAATGCTAACTAGTTGTGCTGAAGCTTGGCAGAAATAAATATTTTTATATCTTAATAGCTTTTATTTTACAAATCCAAGTTTATAACAACCACAAAACACAATAAAGGTGGATTTTCACCATGTGGGACCTTTAATGGCCCAAACAAATTAATCGTGTTGCCTCAAGTAAAGGCAACAATTACAAGACGCTGTCCACAGATTACCTAATTTTGGTTTATATCTTCCTTTGTAAATCTGAAATACTTCCACACAACTGATGTTTTGCATTGAATTTTGCAACCAAATCTTCTATTTTCGGCATTTTCCTCCCATTCCTTGCAAATTTTACTGTTCACATGTGGAGTCTGCATGTCAACAAACTTTACGTCTTCTGAATAAAGTCACAAATAAACCTCTGTTTATCCAAGAGCTCTTAAATGAGACTAAATTATGTCCTACCAGACAGACTGCTCTTGTAGATCAGCCATAAAAATTGAGAACTGTGTGAGTTTTCTTCTAGTATTAAGCAGCAAAAAGTTGCAGTGTAAATTGTTGTACTTCACATCGCTCTTCCAGTGAGGTAGTCGATGCTGAAAGGATAAATTGTGCAGCCCTAATGCAGCTTTAGTTACTTTGCAAAATTAAGCTTTTTGCAAGCAAAGACCATGAATTGCTTATAAAATATGATATTTTATAATAGGGGTATATTTTGTTGTTGTTCTTGTTTTTTAAGGCTGATGCCGATTAGTTGTTGTCAAGGAGACTGATGACCGATATTTGGAAGTGTTTTATGTGTTTGTGGTAAAAGTGAAAAATCTCGGTGTCAGAATTTAAAATAACACAAATTCCAACGCAGACCTGAAACAATAAGTCAATAAATTAATCCGTTGACTGAATCTGATTAGAAATGAAGTTGTTTTTACCGCAAAAAAATTCTGAAATGTTGATATTTTCCACCTTTCCTTTAATTTGTTTTAGTATTTGTAATATTCATAGTTATTATTTTGAGGTTTGTGAAGATAACCATTAGTTCCATTCTTGTGCAAAATAGTTAAAAATTAGCTTCACCTCAGCCAATACCTGTGAAACACTACTTATAAATGATTGCTTTGGTGATATTATTATACTATATACCAGTGTACCAGTCATTGGGACATGTATCTGTATTTAGTAATGCAGTATTTCTACTGTGTGCTATTAGTACTTGTAGTTCCTTCACTGCTGCTTCTAATTTGTGTACACTGTGCTGCTTCACTTAGCCCGCTTTTACCACTCTGAAACTCATTATTATTCATATCATGATCCATTAATCTCATTAATTTATCGATCAATAATCAATTGTTTGCTCAGTTACCACAGCTGCATTAATTGGGTCCCCTTTGACCTTTAATACAGACTGCAGTTGCATTATTTTCCCTGATTGTAGCTGGAATTATTTATTGAATGGTTTATATAAAATGGAATTCCAACTGATAATTGATAAATGATTTATTAATAATACAAATTCTAGTTTTCTAGTTTTTGATCTTACAGATATTCACATTTAAGGAAATGGAGCCAGAGAATCATTATAAAAAACAATTAAACCATCCGAATTAATTTATTTTTGGGTCCTTTGTTGATCATTTTGGTTGTGCCTTCCTGATTCCTGCATTTGTTTACTAAAAATAAAGCTGCAGAACCACAAAACATATGCAGATTATTAAATATATCCATTCAACTAGGAGAGATTTGTTTATTTAGTTCTAGTTTTCTTGGTTCATATTACTCTAATGCTGAAACAACAACGTTTTTCTAGGTTTTTTGTCTTTTATTGAACCAAAAATATCAAACACATTCTGGTTTAAGCATTTCAAACTTTGTTCATTTTCGGATTTTCTCACTTTAAAGTCATCATGAACTGTTTGAGTTCTGAAGGTGCGATCTCACAGTCTAACTGATTAAAAGATATTCAACATTATCAGGGACTTAGCTGTGTATTTGCAGGCCTGCTTTGCTTTTCAGCTGCAGTTATTAATGCAGTTCTGTCCCTTTTGCATGTGTTTTCTGATGGTCTGTCCTGGTACGTATGTCCACATTGACTCTTGGCTCACGTTACATGTTCCCCACCAGGTTCTGCAGGCCTTTAACCTACTTTCTAAACAAACAGCTTCAGAAACAATCCAGTTCCAACCAGACTGAGCTTCTGACAACACTGACATACCCCTTTCTATGTGTCCTTCAGTTACATTTCACCTTCACCTAAAACCAGCAGTAATACTTAGTAATGTAATAATGAAGATGTACGGTGGGACGCTGGAGCTGCAGTCAGCAGCTTTTGGCTCCTCTGGTTGGTTAAAATGGATCAAAGTGCTGCAGAAACCCAAAATGACCACCAGTGGAACCATTTACCAGGAGGTGGTCAATGATTTCTAGTGGAAGTTTGGGCCTTGAGAGTTTTCAGGGAGGAACGAGAGTTTGTGTTTGTTCAGAGATGTATTTGGTTTAAACCCGAGAGCACATGTTGGAAAACAGAAGTTTCCAGCAGTCTGGGCGGTGAAGTTCAGAGCTACAACACTTTGTGTTAGCAGGTGTTTACAGAGATGGTATCTCAGCAGGGTTTGGACGAATCGTTCCCACCACAGAAGAGTTAGTGTGTTTACCAACATTTGATGCCAACATGGTACTTTTTCCTTATGACTGTTTGGTGCAAAGAAATGGAATGAGTTTGCACATTAAGAGAAAGCACATAAAACCACTGCAGCTTTAAAAACAGGGAAATTATGGATACTAACCAGAAACTAAAGTGTAACTTGAGCTTTTATATTTTATTTTATTGCTCCTTTTGCTCCGCTGTATTTATTTCTCTGCTTTAGTTATTATTTTTCAGATTAAGTTTTACCAGTTTATGAAAAATGGCAAAGATTAAACCACCGTTCCGCAATGTTAATATGCTGCTTACATATTAATGCATCAGTAGCAAGAAAGCACTCAGAGAGCGCAATCCTCCTCCAAGGCTGCTCATTCCACCATATGACACTGTCAGAAATGCAGCATTTTTTGTAGAAATGCAGCATTTGTTTATTATTTATTGATGATCAAAAATCACGACAACATAGAATGTGTCCATTTATATAGATATACCCACTAAAAAAATGACCTTGCTCTGAGTACAGGTGTGTGTTCTGCATGTGTACTTTATGTACAGATATCGGCTCATGTGACCTAAATATGTAGCGGGCGGCGGGAATTGATGGGACTCAGAAACACCCCCACAATTTAATCAGTTGTTCCTTGAATCATTTCTGACAGATAAGTCCTGATAAGTCCTCAGCGGTGGATTTGTAGTAGGATCACAATCATGTGATCATCAGCAGGCAGCTGATGTATTGTTCACTTGTTGTCATGGTTACAGTAACGCCGTGCCACTATCTGGCAATGATACAGAAATCTTTAACAAATCCATGGATCCAGACTATAAGCTGCATCACTGCCAAAATCTAATCACTTGGTCCTTGTGTCATTTCTGATGTTCCCTGGAAATTTCATCCAAATCTGTTAGTTTGTTTTAGAGTGATGTTGCTGACAGACGGACAGACAAACGGACAAACCAACACCAATCGTCACATAACTCTGCTGCAGAGTAATAATGGCTGGAGATTCAATAAAACACTGACAGCAAATTTTCAGAGCACTTCGGTTAAAGTTTCAATGCAGGGCTGTTATTTAATAAGTAGTTTTTCTATTCTTCTTCGGTAGTCTTAACCCAAAAAATACTCCGTTTACAGCAGCAGAAGAAAACAGAAAAGCTGCAGAACTTCACATTTACAAACTGGAAGTGGGAAATGCTTCACATTATTGCTTGAGAGGTTATTTAAAGAATAAATCAATTGTAAAAAATGGTTGACGATTAGTTTTCTCTTTATTTTTTGATTTACTGATCAGATAGTTCATTGGTAATATGATGGAAAGGAATGTTTATTGTCTCATAAGGTCAACTAATCCAAATTAAACTAAGGGTGGAAAGTAAGTAAGTTACTCAGATACTGTATTTTACCAGTTATAGTTATTTGCACTTTATTTATACTACCTTTACTACCACACTGTATTTTCTGCTCTTGCAAAGCTCAATATAAAGTAGTCTAAAGTAGTTCTACCTGCAACAGCTCTAAGGAACACACTGCTGACTCTCTGATGCTTCAGCTTTAGTAGTAATATATTAGTAGAAGAGTACAAGAAAGTTCTTCTACTTTCTTACTTCAACTGCATTCTGCTGCTAATACTTATGTACTTTTTCCATGCAGAACTTTTCCTTGTTTTAGTGTGTTTTGTAGTACGTCTGTTCAAATAAAGCAGCTTAATGCATCTTCCAACACTGTAGACGCCATTTTGGTACAAACATGTTTTAATAATAGTTAATAATAATGATTAATAAAAATAATTAATCTGCAGGTAACGTTCTCAGTTCAATCAGAAGACAGCTAATATACTCATCACAACTTCCTGAAACCCAAAGAAAAGTTTCTTACTTAGATTTACGGTGTTGTTAAGGCAAATGTTTGCCTTTGACGTGTGAAAACAGGAAACCTGGCGTGATCAAAATAGATTAAATTTCTTAGAACTGCAGCTCCGTACACACTAACACCCTTTGTCTGTAGTAATTTGAGTTCACAGGTGAAGCCGTCTGGCCTCTCTGATCCACTGATCTGTTAATGTTACACCAGCTCAAACCAGGACAAGAAACAACCACTGATTAACCAGATTTATGTTCAGTACATCCAGACAGTCTCCTGTACTTGTCTGTTTATTTTGTCTTTTTTTCCCAAAGCAGCTTACATTATTCTCCACTTTTCTCCAGGTTCGACTGCAGCCTGAAGAACCTCCTGCAGAGCGACCAGGGGCTTTTTTAATGCGTCACACTGAACCTGCTTTAGAACACCCGCAATGGCTTTGAGTTCGTTCGATATCGATGCTCCGCGATGGGATCAATCGACGTTTATGGGCCGACTGAAGCACTTCTTCAACATCACCGACTGTCGAACGGCGGTGTTGCCCGACTCACGCCTGGATGAAGCCAAAGCTTTAGTAGAAAGCTGCAGGTAAGAAAAGATAGCGGATGTGAGCTGAAGATGGAGACAGACACAAGCTGCAACTGTCTCTGTTTAGACATCAAGAGAAAAATGTACAAACTAGAGAGAGAAAATACCCTAAACTTAAACTTTATATTCATTTATCGTGCTTTTACACCATTTTTAGACGTGATTAGTATCTTAACTTTGTCACGTATTAACAACAGATTTTTTTAAAGACACCTAAGAATTAAAATTTGTGTTAAAAAAACGGTTAAAGTTAGACTTAAAGTTTTAGTTTGGCTGCTTTGGTTTATTATTTCAACTATAGCTATTCATTAAGAAATGCAACTTGAGTGTCTGTTTACATTACAGCCGAACAAACTCATGTTGTTTTATTACCAATAAAAGTAACTGTGAACTGATTTCATACTTTTTTAAATGCAAGAGAGCAGCAGGCGCATGTTTGATTTACATTTGTATATCTGGACGCCGAACATTTTTTGCACATTTTTTGCCTTGTCATATTTTTCCTCACTGCGGGTTCATTTTTCACTACAGGAAAAAATTCTGCACCTCTGTGGAAACAGTAAAAGCAAGACTAGATGTACAGATAATTTGGAAATGTTTTCTGTGCAGTATGACACAGTTATAATGCCATAAATGTTAAAAAAGAAACAAGAAAGATGATTTTGCCAAAGTAGAAAAGTCCCTGAACCTGCATGCACAGTACATAATTTTTCCAAGTGCCTACAGATGTTACTGATACTGGGAAACAATGTTGGCTCAATTAGAAATGAACATTTTACTGCTTACAGTTTTGATTTGTTTCCACTTGTCTTCTCTCTTCTCTGGGTAAACGCTGCCTGCAGTTCAGCCCAAAAGTCCCTCAAGTTCTGACAGTTGGTCAAAGCTGAGTCACTGATGGGTTCACAGCTGCACCAAGAAGTGGAGAAATTTTTTTTTTGTTTTTTACTGAATCTGGTTATTTTTGGCAATTTTTAAATGACACCTGTAGAATAAGGTGATTTTGATGAGCTACCATAGTTTCACACTCAGATTTAAATAATTTTGCTGAAGAATTTTAAGTCACAGGTGATTAGTTCGAGGACCATCCTGTCCATTCTGTCTGTTTTTGGCTGTTTCTGGTTCTGATTTGTGGTGATATTTTGGCCATTTTGGGGGTTCAGAGGGTTTGAAGAGTTCTGATATTATGTGAAGACATGAAGCATTAAACATTGAGGCTGAAATGAATTAATTAATATTAAAGACAGTAAACCTAGATTACATGACACAGGAAGGCTGAACACTACTAGCAATAAAAAGTCAGATATACATAACTGGAATGTGAATGCATTTAAGGGCTACTGCTAAATAAATTCTGACCTTAAATGACATTAAAATATAGATTTAATTTCATTAAAAAGGACCAGAACTTAAAAAGCACAGAGATGTCGCACAGTATGTGGAATTTGTTCCACCATGTTTACTGCAGTTCTGCACTAAACCTGACTCCCAGGTGCTGCTACATCATGTTTTAACAGTTTTAAAGAATGCAGCCACAGTATTTAACACTTCAACCTTATAAAGTTACCAAAAGAAAGAAACTACACGATTCCTCCCTGTGTTTTAAGGAGGAATTCTCGTTTAACGTTTAGCCTCCCAGGCATGATGTGTTCAAGTTTCAACTTGAAAAGTAATCTAGAAGCCACAAAAGCAGGCGTTGTAGGAATGTTTCTGCAGGTGGTTGAAAGTATGAAAGTGTCTGTCGCCGTCTTGTGTTACTGATTGTGTTCACTGTGTGTTTGTATTTTGTTTATTTGGTCCTCACAGGGCAGGATCCGTCCCTCCTGGTACCACAGAGGAGCAGCTCCACTACGCTAAGAAGCTGTACGACTCAGCCTTCCATCCAGACACCGGAGACCGAATGAACATCATTGGCCGCATGTCGTTCCAGGTGCCTGGAGGCATGGCCATCACCGGCTGCATGCTGCAGTTCTACAGGTAGAGTGAACGGGACGAGCTGCATTTTACCACATTGTACTGAGGAAGCTGTAAAAGTTTCCCATCTGTGTGGTTGTAGGACGGTTCCTGCTGTGGTGTTCTGGCAGTGGGTCAATCAGTCCTTCAACGCTTTGGTCAACTACACCAACCGCAACGCTGCTTCTCCAATCACTCCCAAGTAAGATCCAATAAGAGTCTGTTTACGTTTAAAAATCCAGATTAAAGTCGAGGCTCTGTGTGCATCTCTGTTAATCACAAATCTGATAACATCCATTTTTGTTTTCCCGGTGCTTCATTTAAATAAGGGTCGACCCTCCTGCAGTCCAGAGGGCGACAGTGAAGCTAAAGACAAGCGTTTTTTCTTTTCCTCTGATAAACAGCACATTACACCACTGCAGTAGCTTGTTGTGTGGCAGCCAGAATGATAGCGAGCTCCACTGCGACTACAGCAACATTATCAAAGTGGACAGACCTCCACGTCCTCACAACCTGCATCAGTCACCACTTCATACAGTTTCACCTCCACAACATCTGGCCTGAAAGTGTTTTAAATAACCTCCCAAGAGGGTTTAATCAAAACACTTTCAATCTGCCTCGAATGTACAAAGCAACACATAAGTGATTAAATGTGAATAAACCTGCATCTAAATGTTTCGAAATTTATCAGGAAACGTGAAATAACAACTGCTGATGGTGCTGTTGACTGTTTTATTGTTAGGTTTGGTGTTTAGATATGCTGTTGTGGATGGTCTGTTCTGTTGTCTCTCAGGCAGATTGGAGTGGCCTACATAACGGCAACCAGCACAGCTTTAGCAACGGCAGTCGGACTCAACCTCTACACAAAGGTGCAAACACATCTAGATGAATTCAAACCGTCACTTGGATGTGTTTCTTGTCTCACGTTTGCAGCTAGAATAGTTCTCTTTCAAAATCTTGGCACCAAAACCAGATCAAGTGAACGTGGCAGTTTGTGTAACTTCAGCTCCACTTCTGCTGCTGCCTCTTCTTCACTGATTGAGTTTACAGGTGTTCTAATGATTCGTCTGTTTTCTTCCTGCAGAAAGCTCCTCCTCTCGTGGCTCGCTGGGTTCCCTTTGCAGCCGTGGCATCAGCTAACTGTGTCAACATTCCCATGATGAGGCAGCAGTGAGTTTCCCTCTGTATTACTCTCTAAAAATCCCCAGAACACATGAACTGTACAGATTATTTTCCTGGAATCACAGCCTTCCTTCCTTTCGTGATCCTAACATAAGTGGTGTTCTGATAAGTAAATGTTTTTTAGCGTCAGTGGAGGTAATGAGGGTCAGTTAGCTCAGATATATCTCAACAACTATTGGATAGATGAAATGTTCAGACATTCATGGTTCTAGATAATGAATCCTAATGATTTAAATTCATCACATGACTTTTACTCGTCTACCAGCATTGGATAGACATTCATTACTCAAAAAAATTAGTTTGAGACGTTCATATTTCATTTGTAATTTGTCTTTGTGCACTAATTAGTTTTATGGTCACATTCCTGCTAAACCACGTGTTTACTGCTAATTATCAGCTATTATGTTAACACTCTAAACTAAATGCACTACAGTTATTCTCTGATTGGTCGTGCTCCTGTCAGGTGACTGTATACCACAAGATCACAAAGGAATCAGAATGACTGCCTGTTATGAAATTAGTGTCTCGTAATGAATAACATTAGAAATCCTAATAATTGTAGTTGATGAGCTGACTTCTCTCAGACCACTATGATATAAACATTCCTTACTCTAAAACTTTCCATTAATCTGACAGACCTGGTCCTTAACATGACCACATTCATGCTTCTGTCATGTGACTGTTTCCCAGAAGCAGACATCAGCTTTGACTTCCAGTGGTTCTTTTAGTACATTGTAGGTAATGAATGAGGTGTTGCTGACCTTGTTGTCAACGCTAGCAGCTGTTGTACAGTTCAGGAGATCTCGGACTTGTTTGTTTAAATTTTATTTTGATTTATTTTATTTTTCACCAACGCTGTTCTTGTGCCGTCGTATTTTCTACAACTAAGCAACTGACCTCCTGCTCAGTGTTTACAGCCAGAAAGTACATGAACAGCCATGTGATATGAGTTTACAGGTGTGTTAGTATGCACAGAGATTATTTCTGACATAAAATTTTACTTTTTAAATGCCGTTTTAAAACAGAAACCTATCGGTGTGGATGTGAGAAAGAGCTCCTCCATCTTTTTTACCAAAGCCTGGGGTGCTCTAGATCTTTTGTTTGATGGTAAAAGCAGATATTCTTCAAATAAAATATGAGAAGGGTCAGATATAATGTTCCCTGACAGAGACAGCCTTCTTTTATTGTGTGCCGCTTGAATAGTTGAGCTACTTAGATAAATTTGAGGTGTTTACTTCATTCGTCCAGATGCTCTGTGACACAGTTTGCATTCTTTAAAGCTTTTAGTCGTCTAGCATTTGCCTCTAATCATTAAATTAAAATGCTAAATGTCTCCATGCGTGACTCTTAGTTTGTTTTATTTGCACTTAGAGGTTTTTTTTTTTTTTTTTGAGAAAAAGCTCCATCATATTTTCAGAATTTTGGCACCAGATTGTTCAAAATTGAAGTTATAAATTGCTTCAGACAGCAAAAACAATAAACTCTAGCTTTAAAACGGATTACTTTAGGTCATCTTGACTTCCAGTGAAATCAAAACATCAACCAAGTGACGTGTTGCAGCAGAAAATAGGTGATAAAGAACCACGTTTCACATTCAGTTTCAGTTTACCTTTATTTTCGGTGGTTTTTTTTAGGGAAATTCTGAATGGCATCGCTGTCACAGATGAAAACGGCAACAAACTGGGTCACTCTAAGGTTGGCACTCTGCAAACACTATTTACATTTTTTCCTTTTATTGCTCATAAATTGCCTTTTAATTTCCCTTCATCTCCTCTGCAGAAAGCAGCGGTAAAAGGCATCACTCAGGTGGTCATTTCTCGGATCACCATGGCGGCACCAGGAATGAGTACGCACACAAGTTTCATCTCATAAATAACAAAGTTCCTCCAGTTATCTTCTCTTAAACGTTCTTCTCTTCTTCCCCTCCCAGTCATCCTCCCCATCATCATGCAAAGGCTGGAAAAATACAAGTTCATGCAGGTCAGAGCTTCATCCTGATTTCCTGCTGCAGTCGCACAAATGTGTTCATCAGCGCTCACAAGTCTTTTTGTGTCTTTGTGTTGGCAGAGGATCACGTTTCTCCACGGACCAATTCAAGTGATGATGGTGGGAGCGTTGTAAGTACAGAGGGTTGGAGGTCACGGGAACTTTTAATGTCCTCCAGAGTGTTTCATCACTAACTTTTCTTCTTTTTCTTTTTAAAGTTTGATCTTCATGGTTCCGGCTGCTTGTTCGCTGTTTCCTCAGAGATGGTAAAGAAACAGTTTGTTTGCTTTTACACATTATTAACCTAACGGTGCATTTAAACCACACCAGCTTTAATCAGACTGGTTCCTTTGTCACATAGCACGAGTTCAAATCAAACTAACGAGGTAGAAATCAGACGGAAAAAAGGCCTCGACTCTCAGCTGCAATGTGGAGCTTTTGTCTCCCTCACCTGGCAGTGAGAGGAATTCCACTGAAACTGATTCATGACTACAGACTTTAATCCTTCCTCTTAACACAGAGTTTCCTCTTTTGCTTCCCTCTTCAGCACTAACAAACCAGTCATGGCTGGTTGTTGTAAAATGCATCTCTACCGGTACAATATTGCAGGAATCTCACCACAGAAATAAGATTTAAACCTCCAGTATACTGAGAAACACTTAATCAGCATTGTGTGAACTTTGTAAAGAATAAAACAGACGTTCATTTATATGTGCAGGTCTGCTGTCTAGCTTTAAATATCATGAATCAGATCCATCTTATCTCAGACCTTTGTCACGTTTATGTTAAAGTAGTTCAAATATGGAAAGAACAAAGTAATATGCTGTGAACTCACTGTCACTACAGTGTCTTATTGCACACTTCAAGTTACAGCTTAAAGCACATTTGTATAAAACAGTAAAAAAACCAAACTTTAAATCTGGCAGCAAAGGTGCAAGAAAAAAAAACATTAACAATAGGTCAGATGCTGTAATGTTCAAAAACAAAAAAATTATCTAAAATATCTGTAAAAGAATATATATATATATATATATATATATATATATATATATATATATATCTGTAAAAGAAAATATATATATATATATATATATATATATATATATATATATATATATATATATATATATATATATATATATATATATGTAATTATTATTTTTTTATCATTTATTTTATTATTTTATTTTTATTATTATTATTATTATTATTATTATTAGATATTTTTAATAATGTTAAATGCAGTAAAACTACAGCTTTTTGATATGGAAATTATGTGCAGATTTGCCTTTTTTTTCTTTAAGGTCAACATAAAATATATATCATATTTTACTAGCTATTATTTAAAATTTAACAAAACACGAAATCTCTTTTAATCCTTAACACACATAATTTTTCTTCCAAATAACAACAAATATCTGTAAAATAACAGTATTTCACTTTTTTAAATGATTTTTATTCATCCTGATTCAAATATAGTAAAAAATTGTGTAATTTTATGGTCAAGCATTATTAAAGTGTTTTTTATGTAGGTGTCATTAACAATTTTTCCCTAAGTTTATGTGGTTAACATATAAATGAATACTTTTTCTGTAATTTTACAGAACATTATAACTCATTAGTAATCCACTCGTGTCACATCCTAACTGATCATTTTCTCGAAGCTTCATAAATGTTAATATTGAAATATTAATTGCACAAACAAATGCATTTTTATATTATCAGTATCTTTTGGGTTTTAGGGAAGACATCATTTTAATATATAATATATAATAAAATGGATCATGAGTGAGGAGTCCTGTAGCTTGTTTTTGAAAATGAGCCGCTCCCAGTTAAAATAGATTTGAATTTGAAAAGACTCCTGTTTTCAGGTTATCTGACGCTGGAGCTCAAATCCCTGCTGGATTAATCTGTAATGATGGAATCGAGTTTAAGAACGTTTTGCCGTCTTCAAACTCTTTCTGTCACTGAAGCTGAACTTTCTGATCATTTTTCCTCATCTTTTGGCGAAACCAAGCTTCTGATCACTAATTTAAATGTGGTTGAACCTGCTTGTGCCGTCCAGGTCTTATTTATTATGTTTCTGTATTGGGGTTTATTTGGCTGGATGACTTCAGCGTCATGAAACCATGATGTGAACAACCTCCCAGTTTCTGCTGTCTGCTACCAGCTGCTTTTTACAGCCTGCGATCAAATCAGTTGTCTGTAAATCACTGATGTCTGACAGCCGACATAAAAATAAAATGTTGGCTAGAAAACTGAAGATGAGCCCAGATGTGAATAAAACAGTGAAGGTGATGATGGAGAGCTGAGTAGGTTTAATAACAGCTGGCCAGATGTTTGCTGTGAGGATGAAGAAGACAAGTTTGAGCTCATTTTTCACTGAGTTTCAGTTTGGATGAGAATTTTTACACAAACATGAAAACACCATTGTGGATTTTTAAATTCAGCTGGATCAGAGTAGTCTGATATGTGGGAAAAAGATTATTAGATGGTTGATTCTGAGGGAATTTTTGCAAAATGTTTTTGAGTACAACATAAATTGATTGAAACTGAAGATATTTAGGGATACTTAAAAAGATTTATCAAGGTATGGATTTCGATTTTCGATTTTTGTCATATTAAAGCCATAAAATGCTCAAAAACCTTTAATTTTAATGTATTAAAGGCGTTTTTTATTCATAGATGAAGCCATCGACTGAACCCACTGATTTTTAACCTTAAATCAGCTGTTTTTTGGTCTCATCCAAGTCAGTTTTTACACCCATTTCTAACCGGATTTATGTTTTTTTTTTTTTTTTTTTACCTGTATTCTATCAAAAATCTCTTTAAAAGAGAGCCATGACCAAAGCAGCAGCTGTGCTTATTCACATCATAATAAAAAGCAACATTATTAAACGTTTAATGCAGATGACACTGAACTAGAGGAGTCCTGTTATCCTTAGTAGAGCTGCTCAGGTTTTAGGACGTGAAGGGTTTTAGGTTTATCTAACATCTTTATTGCATTGATCTTCGCTAATTCAATAGAAGATAAGATAAGGTAAAACATAATTAATGTCAAAGGAAATTATTTTTGCTCGGAAAACAGGATTACATAACATGAGAAATGCAGTGTCTGGTAGGAAAGCAATAGGATAGAAAATAATATAAGAAAGCTAAAGTAAAAGTAGATCAGCAAAAATAATCAGTAATACTGCTAATGATACTGAGGCAGTAAAGTTGTGTCGTACATGACGATGAAACACTGCAAATAAGACTGAAATGTTACACAGAAAGCTGGAATATGGTACCAGAAAAATAAAATGTTAAACATGATACGAAAGCAGATCTGAATGTTTTTTAGTATCCACTATTGGAAAAGCGTGTATTTAATAGAAAGGTTATTGCAGAGCTTTAATGTGTTCACTCTGGAGAAGAAATGAAAATATTAAGATCCTGAAAAGTGTCATTTTTGATTTTCAAAGCTGATATTTTGACAAATTGCAGAAAGAGCAGCAATAATTTGACTTTCAAATCTACTGTAACGTGATAATAACCAATAATAACTTAGTTTTCTCATTACACCAGCAGTTTGTTTGACTCAGTCGTGTTTTCTCCAGCTCCTATTCTGGTTAAAGATGATTATAGCATTTTGTTCAGTTAGAATCCTTCAACATTCTGACTATCTCTAACATGTTTCCCTTCTTGTTTTCCTGCAGCTCCATGTCTGTGTCCAAGCTGGAGCCGGAGCTCAGAGACTCCATCGTGTCTCGGTATGGAAGCAGCGTCCAACAGGTTTACTTCAACAAAGGCCTCTGAGGCCTGATGAGCCAAATACAGACATGTTTATGTAGCGTGTCCTCATTTTCTAATTATTAGTCATCATCAAATGCTCGTTTCTTTTTCATTTCATCTTCAAATCGTTGCTTCTCTTTGGGAGCAGGCTTCTGATCAATCATGTCACTTTTTTATCTGAATCATGACAGACTCTGATCTCCTGTTGAGAAACCAAATGATCTCCTCTCAGGAACATCGTCTGTAGTTGTTTTCTGTTTGTTTCTGTCTCAGCATTACAAAATGCGCCTTCGGTTCCGCCGAGCTTCTTTACAGTTTGTGCCTTTTTACAAAGTGGCCGGAGTTTTGACTGTTCTGTAGTTTTTTATCTTTTCTTTTCTCTGATACTGGCCTGACTGTGAAACCTGAAACGCCTCTATGTGTGAGTCTGAGACGGTCATTCGGTGCAGTGGAAACTGCTGCCCTCTTCTGCCAGACTGGAAGTAGATGTGTGATTTATCTGACAGGTTTTGCACTCTGACCTCAGTAGAAGCTGGAATAAAACCACATGAATATTTGAATCAAGGTGCCACATGGTGGTGTTTCTTTAAGTTGTGTTTGTGATCGAGTGGGGCTACATTTATGCATCGTGTGGAAGACGAGGTTGAAGGTTTAGGTTGGTTCAATTAAACTAATGAACTTTATGGTGAAGAATTTTCACAATTTCAGCCAGATAAAGTAAGAAAAATGTGTTTTTAGTGACAGATTCTTATGCAACTCTCAGAAGAATTAAAGCTGCAACTGTAAATGCTACAGTTTTAGTTATTAGCAATTACAGTCATGAGAAAGCTAGATTCCATGAATATTGTTGACTTTTTCAGGATATTTAAGCAAGCAAACCCCATATATGAAGCATCAAGTCGGATGTTTTACAGTCATGATCATTATTTAAATAATTTTAAAGAGTTAATCAGTCACATGGACTAAATAAACGGTGCAAATGTGACGGTTTGGGGGTTGTTTTTGCAACTTGTTCTTGATTCAACTATAAATTCTGCAAGATATCAAAGTGTGCTTGAAGATAACGTACAACCATATGTCCGAAAGTTGAACCGGACCTTTCAGTAGTATAATGATCCAAAACACACCAAGAAATCAACCAAAGAAGGACCTCAGAAAGAAGAAATGGAAGGTTACGAAATGAGCTGAAGGCTAGATTTGAATTCCTTTGTGTGGGAATTTGAAACGGGCTGTAAATGCAAGAAAATGCTCAATTATCTTGCCAGTGGAGGAATTTTGCATCAACATTGATTATTCAATTATGGAAAACACCAACTAGGAGTTTTTTCTACTGAAGATGGCATTGCAAGCTTCTAGTACCATGGGTATAGTTACTGAGACGAAGATTACTTCTGTTGATATTTTCATTGAATAAGTGATTGAAAAAGCAAATTTTCCTTGTGGTTTTCATCAAGCATAAAACCATTATCTATAGGCACTGATTAAACAGCTTCAACTAGACGGTACAGTAGTTAACCTGACTTATAAGTGTTTTCACTATGCATGCTGTATTTACTGAAATGGACATAATGGACCCACAGTTGTGAACAATCATGCATTTTGGTTCTTTCATGAAGTTATTACAGGTCTTCTGGAACTATGACAAGGTCTACTGGGTCAGAAATATACATAGCTAATATTTGGTTCACCTCAAATAGATGCTTTTGGTAGCCATCCACAAGCGTCTGGTCGTATTTTTGATTACTTTTCATGACAAAATTGATGCAGTTCAACTAAATTTGTTGGCTTCCTCACAGTCCACAGCTTCACTTCCTAATGGGGTTTAAGTCAGGACTTTGAGGAAAACCTTAATTCTAGCCTGATTTATCCATTAATTTACTGTTTTTAAAGTGTATTTGGGGTCATTGTCATGTTGGAACGTCAAACTATGTCCTAAAACCAACATTCTGGCTGATAGTTTTAAGTTTTCTAGAAGTATATGGAGGTAATCCCCTTCTTCATTATTCCATTTACTTTGTGTAAAGCTCCAGTTGCATGATACTGCCACCTCCATGCTTGAAAGTCTTGTTGGTGTTCTTGGGGTTAAAGGCCTCACCTTCTCTAAACTAAACATATTTTGGGTCATTGTGGCCAATTAGTTCCATTTTTATTTCATCTGACCACAGAACTTTCCTCCAGAAGGTTATTTTGTGTCCATTTTGAGGTTTTGACTGTTTATAACCAAACAAACATTGCGTGTTGCTCTGAGCTCTGGTTAAATGTGAGGACATTCCAGGCTCGAGGTGAGGCTGGTTCAGGACAAATGGATTTCCTGTGTGTGCCAAGCAAATGGGAAATTGAATTATTAAGTTCCAGGATCAGCATGAAAACTAAATGCCTGGATTCCTTCTACAAACTGACCAGTCCCTGCAAATTACAAGACTTATCAGGCTTCAGCAAACATATCTCCAATATAGTTTGGTCCTAGACTATTCAGACACTTATAGGCAATAAGAAAGGCCTTAAATTCAATTCTCCAGTTAACAGGAAGTCAGAGCAGGGATGTAAGAATCTGAATTGTGTTCGCTAAGTATTCTAGCAGCAGCATTTTGGTCTACACTGCATAACATAAAAGAATGAATCTGTTTTTTCTAAATCTTACTCAGACACAGAGTTTCTCCGTTTGTTTTTAAGATGCCAGAATGAGGGTTTAATTACAGCATCAGTGTGGCAGCGGAAATTTAGATCCTCATCGAAATTCCTGCCGTGGGTGTGCCAGCCTTCCTTCTCTATTTACTGCCAAATAGAAATATTTCAGTCTATTCACCGTTATGTTTTCAAAGAATTCTCACTTCAGTTTTCTTTTTCTTTCATTTTTTAACATGACTGTAGCTGCATTAATCAGAATCAGTTTAACAGCCAAGTGGGTTTTCATGTAGGAGGAATCTGACGTGGTGATTTAGTGCATGACAACAAACAAAGAGTGAGTTTTTAAAGATGGATAAAATGCTTGTTTAAAAAGGCTGAGAAGTTTCATAAGTCAAATAAGGATAAAATCTAGCAGTCCAAGATATTAAGTAGAAATGTAAAACAGTAATAAAATAATAAAATAAGCCTTTAATAATCCCACAGGGGGGAAATTGACAGCAGCAATGGGGATAGTGCAAACATGTATGGAAAAAATGTAATAAAAAATAAATAAAAAGTATATATATGTACAAGTTCTTCCATATGTAGATGGTCATATATTGTGCAGATTCCTGCTGATGTAGAAAACTGACAAAATATTGCACAAATTAATGGTACTGCATGAATAGAAATACTGATATTACACACATTCTTGCATGTGTGGAAAATTTAAAATGTTTTAAATGTACAAAATATTTAAAATTCATAATATGTAATGTTTAAAATGTTCATTTCTTGGGTGCAATGTTTCATTTTCTTGTGTAATATTTCATCAGTATGTGCAGTTATTATTTTTTTGCATGCAATATTTCACTTTTCATGCACAACATTGTCAGTGTGATGTGCAATTTTTAAATTCCATCTCCTTTTTAGGTAAAACATGTCATTATCATGTGTGATATTCTTTATTACCTCAGTATCATCACCAGCTTTACTTTTTTACTGTTCTAGTTTTAGTTGACTTATTTTATTTCAGTAATACTTCATACTAAAATCTTATTTTTTTTTCTACTTTTAGAACTGTATTTTTTATGTTATTTTATTGTTTTTCTGACATATATTTGGCACAAGAATTTCCTTCAGTATAAAGAAAAACTGATCTTATTGCTTACATCAATGGTAATGCACAGACAGAGTAGAAATATTGCCCAGATTTCATCTATATTTCACTTTCATGTACAATATTGTCACTATAATAAGCAACATTTAATTCTAAATTCACTTTTCAGGTTCAGTATTTTATCATCATGTGTAATATTATTGATTACCTGCAGTAAAACTGACAGCATCACTTTTTTTATTGCTTTAATCTGGCTATTTTATTTAAGTTATATATTATTTGTTGTCTACTTTTTAGGCATATTATATCATTTAGTTTTTTTCTGACTAATTTTAGGCAGAAGATTTTCCTTTGCAATAAATAAAAGTTTGTCTTATCCTATTGCACATATAAATAGTATTGTACAGATTCTTATTGCACAAATTCTTGTATATGTAGAAACTTTTGTTATCTTTTAATATCCAAATATTAATAATAATAAGTTATTAATAGCAATGTCCAATAACCGATATGGTGATATTGTCCAACTCTCAACTTCTGATTCCGATATCAACTGATACCGATATCTGTGGGCTGTTTAACTCATTCTAGGTAACATCTCCTGTGGTGGAATTAACACATCAGGCCTAATTTTATTGTGATGCACCACTGGATGCATTCTCAGATGCAACACGGCTTTAAAATGTAAACACTGTCTGTGAAAAATAAGAATTTTATCGGTTCATGAAAGGCAAAAAAACCTGATAACGATATTGACTGATATTACATTTTTATGCCAATATCGGACATCCCTAGTTATTAATTTAACCCTGTAAAGTCTGACCCATCAATAAATAGCCAGAGAATTCTATTTTTTTTGGAACTGAGATGGTTAGATTTAGAATGGCTTTATTGTCATACATGGCATGACGAAAATATAAATTATTAAAGTTATTATCCCTTTTAACAAAATCCATTTAAAAAAAAATGTTAAAAATGCCATATCATTTTGTTTATGGTATATTTTTTGTATCACATTTGATATATTTTGCAACCTTATTATTATTATTATTATTATTATTATTATTATTATTATTGTTGTTGTTGTTGTTGTTGTTGTTGTTGTTGTTGTTGTTGTTGTTGTTGTTGTTATTATCCAGATTTATTCTGGCAACTTTCTGTTCATAAGTTTGTTGATTTTAGAAACAAAAACTCGTTTAGTTCCATTTATTTAACTGTTTATCATGTTGATGAGAAATGGTTTCATAGGGTTAACGTCAGCAGTGCCACCATCCCCACGCTGTGAATAAATACTCCTGGGTGGATCCGGGTCCTTGGGGCCCCTCCACCGTCTTTTGGCCCCTCATGAGGCCGCAGCGCCCCCTGCCGGTCGATCCGCCGCCACCGGGGGAGGAGCTGCACCGTCCGCTTTATAAAACCGCCTCAATCCGCGAAACAACAACAGTCCGGACAGACAGACAGCTGCGGCTGGACAGCGGGACACCGGGGACACCGACACCTCGCCGTCTTCACACCTGGACCGGAGCGGGACGCAACGAACCGTCCGTTGACGTCGGTAACGCGGAGAAGGAAGCAGCGGAGGAGGGACCGGAGCTCCACCGACGCATAAAGAAGCAACAGCAAAACATCAGCAACATCGGCGCCGCCAAGATGCCGTTTTCCGTTAACGGCATCCTTTGCACGCTCGCGCTGCTGCTCCTGTGGCGCGCGGAGGAGCTTGCGGAGGCGTGCAGCTGCGCTCCGGTTCATCCGCAACAGGCTTTCTGCAACGCCGACGTGGGTGAGTCCAGCACCGGGGACTGTTGTTGTTGTTGTTGGTTGCACCAGGGCTCCGGCTGCTACAGCGGCGCTTTGCTGCAGCTCAAGCCGCCTCTGGGGCGTGCTGACTGGGCGCACGGTGGCTGCTGACACCGCTGGAAAGCCTGGAGGTGGTGGTGCTCCTCCAGGCCATGGTCCAGACAGTTTGCGCTGCTTTCACTGCTGCACACTTGCAGATCCCATTCTCATATATAGATATATTTTTATTTTGCCATGTCATGTTAGAAGAAAACTAGGAAATCTTCCCTTTGAGGTGCTCATTTAGACTCTGTGCATTTTAACATCACTACAAGGAGTCAGAAGTGCATGAACTTTGATCTCTTCTGGTTTCACTGCCGTCCTCAGATCCTCAACAGCAGGGTCCTGGTTTGCGTGTCCGGTTGTGTGTTTGCACATCCATGAACATAATGTCTCCTGGAGCAGAGTGTTTCCCAGCAGGTCGCCGGCCTCTGCAGGACAACGTGGCACCAGAGAGGGAGCAGAGAGGAGGACAAGGGATGGAGAAAGTGAAATTTATGGAGACTAAGGAGGAGGAGGGGGATTGAATCTCAGCCACAGAATATGTCACACAGCGAAGCTTTCCTCCCTCTTCCTTTTCTCTTTTTTTAAAATTTCCATTCCTGTCCAGCTTGCGCGGGGTGGTGCTGCGAGGAATTACAGGAATGTTTCTGGGGTTTTCCCAACTTTGCTCCGGTGCAGAGAAGGGATCGATAGGGATAGACGACGCTGAAGGCCACGCATGGCGCTGAACATCTGGCTGTCAGTTCAGGGTGTGGTTTTAGGGGGAAAAAGGGCGATAAAAGTCACAGAGCAAGTTAAAATATGCACGGTATCCTCAAGAAACTTGGACACCACACTGCTGTGGCTCCATCTTCTGCAAATTGCAAAATGCCAGCTCTGTTTCCAGGTGTGACTCAGCGTGTCGCTGAGCTGGCAGGACTTAGAGACAGGATGTCTCGGAGGAGAGGTGTGTTTTTTAAAGGGAGCGTGAGTCATGAGACGTGCGATGATGCACACGAATGGCCGCTAAACTGGCTGCAAAGCTCGATGTCATTGTCCTGCTGTGATTTCAGGGTGGATCTGAGGCCGGAACCACATCTGAGAAGTAAAAATTTGCTGAGAGAAACACCCAGATAAGACACCGCAGAGGAGGAGGAGGGGAAGAAAGGAGCAGAAATCAGGGTTCAGATGGGGTTTCGCAGCCGTGCAGAGAATAGAGTTGGCTCCAGTGTGCATGCAGCCAACAACAAAGTGGCATTGTCAAGAATTATGCGGTCTGACAGTTGGGATTTGTTTTGGTGGAGCAGGATCCCATGCTGGGCTTGTTGGTACACACTTTACTGGACAGTGTGTGTGTGTCAACTTCTTGTTTTTGAGACCACAAGCCATAAAAATCACGCAGCGTCATGCACCTTCCGCACAATCACACACGCAACGTACATGCAGAGACACAGACATCCTCCATCTTCATATAAATCTGCTGCCCACAAAGGAGAACTTCCAGTCAGACTATCCTCAGGCTGTACGGCGGTCGGGAAGACCAGTGTCACCGAGCAGAAAAGCAGCAGCAGTAGACACGAGTGGACAGTGTAGGCGTCTCCATTTGTGGTGAAACAGGCGTGCTTTCTTCACGAAATGTCATCACAGGAACAGTGGTGCCTTTAAAGGTGAAACCCTTTGATGCAAAATCTGGAGGACATTTGAAAGAACCCGATATTGGTTAAAGAGCCGAAGACATCAGATGACTTTACATGAGCCAGAGTGCAGATGCAAAATCTCTTATAACACCACAAAACTAAGAATTAAAGCTGCTTTTCTTGATATTTCTATCTCAACAGTGGCTCAGATGACACCATTTTAGCATTATTTCTCTTACTGTTTTGGTTTTGCTGCTCTCGTCAGTGCATTCTCAGCTATTAAAAGCTCCAGAAAGCATCTGTTCATGACCTGCTTTGCCCTAAACAGTAGACAGACCCAGTAGTCAACAGGCCAGTGAAACATTTAGCAGCTAAACAGGCAGATGATTGCCTCGAGAATTGGTGGAGACCAAAAATGGAGCTAAAAAGAGAGATGATATTGGATTAAATGGACTAATTTTGCTTCCTATCAGCAGGTTTCTCATAAATTAAGCTTTAAAATAGCAATATGTCCATGATAAAGTTGTTTGTGGCTAAAAATCAGTTAAAGCTGCCTCAATTTATGTTCCTAAAACATTCAGCTGCTTCTCGATTGTTGGGACTTTTTTAATATTTGATCAACTGTCAATCAGAAATAGCAAACCTTATCTCTGGTTTTAGCTTCTCATATGAGAGGGTTTGCTGTAAGAATTGACTGATTATCAATATTGGATCCCATGCTTGCCACTTTTCTGATTATTATTATTTTTTTAATTGATTTACCATAAAATAAATGCAGTGGCATCTCTCTGTAGTCACTTTGGTTGTCCAGCAGCGCTGTCTGATTGGTTGCACATCACTTTTTGCAAAGTTTAATGCTAGAGTTTGTCTTTTTGTAAGTTTTTGCACCAAGATTTTAATTATTACAGCATATGTATGTTCAAATATCCATTATTGGCTTCGTTGGTTATAAATATATAGATCATTCCAGAACTGGAGGACATCTGGGCTCCAAAATGTTTGAAAAATCAACCTTTCTGCTCCATATTGATCAATAATAGGTATTGATTGGCTCAGCTTCTTATTCCATGTTTTCTGTGTTGTTTTGAACCCTTTTTCTCAGCAGTAGAAGCTAGATATGTAGCTAGCTGTTACTGCTGACCAAGAGGACAAACTGGCTGATGGAAAACAGTCCAAAGAATGAGTCTGATCCTGATAATATGAGGTAGAAAGAGACAATCAATCAAGGCTGACGATGGGATGGAAAGATGGAAAATAGAAGAGAGGACATAGCTTTGCTCTAGTCATTCTTTAGGAACACTGATGATAATGTTAATTCCAGCGTTTCATGTGATTCACTGTTTTCTTCTTCTACCAGCTAAAAAGGTCATGCTAACAGGGTTGTTGTGGGGCACATGGATAATAATTATTATTTAAAATATGTTGATTTAAAAAATGTTCCTACAGTTGCAAGAGACATCAATGAAAAAATAAAGCAAAAAAAGGAGATTTAAATTTCATTTTAACTGTTTTATTTGAGATTCAGTTTGGTCATTAAGGGGGTGGGACAAGAGAAAATGGGATTTCAGGGAGTAATTCAGACTTATTTGGTATTTTTATAAAATAGTCTTTTCTCCTAGTTGTTTTAGATTTGATCTCAAATCAAGTAAATTTGCACAACCAGTGCATGTTTTAGCATTTTGTACATGGATTATTGGAAGTTTGTTGGGTGGCATGTAGAATATCCTCTAATTCTCATCAGTATCGACATCGGCTCTTAAGAAAACCTGTCCATTTATTCTCAGTTTACTGCTTTTCCCTGTTTTACATCAATGCAAAGTGAACATTTTTGACAGTTTGTGAAGTTTGGAGATTTGACTGTAAAAGTGAGAAGGAAACATAAAACTTCACAACTCGCCGTCTTATTAGATTGTCTGCTTACTTCAAATGAGGTGATTGACTAAAAGACAATAAATTGCGGCAAGATAGAAAAGCTGAACAAAGAATGTGAGTGACATCTGTTTGAAAAAAGAGATTTTTTTTTTTTTTTTTTACACCAAACCAATCAGTAGCTGAAAACTTTCCTCCTCCGTGTCCTTTCGATACCACTGCCAGCACACACCTGATCAAGTCAAGATGTTTAGCCGCTATCTGATAATGTCATAACATTACAAACAGCTCATGCATTGACCTCTTGCTCTCTGAGGTCTGATGAGCTTTCTATAGCCCAAACAGATGATGTATAATTTCTTTTTTTATCATCTGATTCATCCATTCCAGGGTCTTTCATGTCTCAGAATGAGATTTTCTGTAGAAATCGATGAATTTTACGTTTATTTCTGAACATTTGATGAACAAAAATGTCTGTTATGCTCAAGGAAATAAAACCTTAGTTAACAAAACAGCTTTAAAGATTGAATTGCTGTTTATGTTCTCATTTGGGTGCTGCTGATTGTCCTTTGGTGCCTAAAATCTCTCTGGAAGGTGGTAAAAATTATGCTAGAAAAACCCTGAATAACAAACTATGATCACAAATAACTGAATTGAAGAAATCAAATGAACAACTTTGCACATCCTGCACTGACTGATGATCTTCTCCGATCTCCTGACACATCGATCTGACTCTCTCCACCTTTGTTTCTGTCACTGTGTTTAAATCCGTCGCCCTCCCGCTGACTGGATCCCGAAGACCTCACAGAGAACAACCAGAGCTCTCAGATCTTCATACAGATGTTGCCAGAGGTCAAGAGACTGAATTGTGTTTGAGAGCGGCGGGTCTTAACTGAAATGACGGGTTGAACAGAAGGCCCACATACTTCTGGAGCTGAACAAACCGCAGCAGGAGAGTCGGGATGATTCGATGGTCACCGGGGTATGAAAAAAGAAACGGATAGTCATGCGGTGGAATGAACGGGGGGCACTTAGGATGTGGTCTGCGCTGTTCGTACGAGGGTTCGCATGGAAAACATTGCGTAGTGCAACTGATCCGCATGTCTGTCATTAAGCGTCGTCGCGGTGGGGAAATGTGGGTCAGCTGGTTTGTGGAGGCTCCTGGCTGCTGATTGACTGCTGCTGATCGGATGACTCGGGGATCAAACCGCGGAGAAACTCCCGGTAGTCGTGCTGTTTTAGCGTCCCGCTGTTTAGGCCTTTATTCTAGGAGGGGGAGACGTAAACATGTCTGCAGCGAGGTAGACAGATAAGCTCCCATAATAGCAATCCAACAGGAACAACAGGGCAATTTCACCTCACTATTGTGTCCTGCTGCTGATGCTTTGCTCATTAGTTTGTGGCGCAGAATGAGGTCAGGAAATGAGAGCGGAAAAACTGTCAGGAATGCAGCAGAGAGCCAGCCAGGTATACTGCTGTGTGTTTACATGTGGACTCTGGCTGCTGTTGCACATTTGCATAAGCATCAGAGCAAAATGTTGGAGTTTGCCTGTGAGAAATTTCTCTGAAGCGCAGATAAATGACTTTATAAGGCGTATATCAGGTTCCAATCCTGCTCCAAGCTAATAAAAAACAGATTTCTTCACCTCTGAGTCAACAAATCTATTATTAAACCTTTTATCTTCTGCTTTTCTTTGAATAGCAATGAATCAAACCTGCAGGTAATCGTTTATCTAAATTACAAACAGGTAATCTCTCTGACAAATCCTGTTTTGGGGGTTTCAGCCTTCAGGTTTTAATTCTTAAGCCTGAGATTTGTTGATTAACCCTGTTTTCTTGCTACTGTCACATTTTTACTCATGGTGGGCTCATTTTTCACCACTTCTATGGAAACAACACAACCGTGACTACAAGTAGAAAGAATTCTAGAAGTGTTTTCTGAGCGGTATGACAACGTTGTAATGCCATAAATCCTAAAAATTCAAAACATTGGAATCATGTACAACATTTTTCTAAGTGCCCACAGATGATACCAGTTATGGAAACAACAATGGTGGCTCGACATGCTATTTTTAATTTGTTTCTGTACTTCTGCACAAACACTGCCTGCAGTTCAGCTGAAAAGTCTGTGAGTCACAAATGACTTCACTGTTACAGTAAAGAAATGGTTCACAAACGTGTCCACAGCTGTTTTAAAACCTGGATTGGATCAAAAATCTGGCCTTTGTATGGATAATAAAGTTACATTATTGTTTAAATGGACATAGCTCACATTTTGAGACCGTCTCTCCTGGAATACATTCATACAGTTGCCTTTTTAGTGCATAAATATCGCATCGTATGTTTTGAAAAGTTGCAGAAATAATCAGTCAAAGCCTCTAAAATGCAGCTGGAACTGGATTTTAATCTGATGAGCAGTTCTGATGGAGTAAACTGGAGCTTTTGCTTAGTTTTAGCTCTGTTTTGGGTCTCCACCAGCTCATTAATTTTGTATGTCTGAGTAGACTTCAGTGAGATTTTTTTGCCAAAATCTGCAGCCTGCTGCATCCACATAGTGAAACAAGAGTTTTATTGTTACATTGGTCAGACAGTTATATTGAAAATATCGGCTTGAAAACCAAAATTTTGTTTTGCCGTACACTATTGTTCAAAAGTTTGGGGTCACTTAGAAACGTCCTTATTGTTGAAAGAAAAGCATTTTTTTTTCAGTGAAGATACCATGAAATGAGTGATAAATCCAGTGTAGACATAGTTCATGTGGTAAGTGACCATTCTAGCTGGAAGCAGTTGATTTTTAATGGAATATCTCCATAGAGGTACAGAGGAACATTTCCAGCAACCATCACTCCTGTGTTCTAATGCTACATTGTGTTAGCTAATGGTGTTGAAAGGATCATTGATGATTAGAAAACCCTTGTGCAGTTATGTTAGCACATGAATAATAGTGGGAGTTTTCATGGAAAACAGGGGATTGCCTGGATGACTCCAAACTGTTGAACAGTAGAGTTTGTTGTCCGATATGCGGCACCATGATTTTTAATGTAACAGAAACACAAATACACAAAATGATACTTGGGCTAGTTTAGAAATGGTGTCATCACAGTTTGTCCAGCAGAGCAGCTCTGACTCCTTCGTTTACAATAATCTCGGCTTGTCTGCAGCACATGTAGCAGAGCAAGTGGTGCGGAGTCAAGTGGTGTCTTCATGTTAAGTCGTTAACTAGTTTGTGAAACATGTTGCTGGAAATTTAATGAACAATGATCCCATAAAATTCACTTTTCAAAAAATCACTGACTTACTATATGTGCATATAAGAGGAATATTAGCCATCAGAAATCTAGTGTTGGTCGGCCTCTGGATGAATCCGAACAGTAAAATTGTGCATTACGAGGCCAAAAAACTACTTGAAAGATGTTAAAACAGTCAGAATGAAGAGGAACCACCCCTCTCACATTTCAAAATGCCATTTGCCAACTTGAAAATACTGATTAAAGCAGCACAGTTGATTCTGTTAAGATGAGGAGTTTTAAATAACACAACCTTACCTAGCATCATTAACAATTAATACAGGCTGATGGATTGAAATTGTAACACACAGGCCAGAAACAGTGCTATTATACACAGAAATGTCATTTATTCTCAGAGTGTGAGCATCATCATGGCTGTCATTTGATAACTAAACTGATTATGAGATAAAATGGACTCAAAAATAATTCTAATAGTTGAAATGTTCCAGTCAAAAATACCAAATACTTCTTCAAACTTCTAAAATCTTAGCATCTGCTGCTTCATCTCAGCATAAATGACATATTTGGACGTATAGAAACATCACTTTGGGCTCCTTTGGTCATGTTTTTGTTATGTTTACAGGCTAAATGACTTATTCGCGCTGTTACGTGTGCAGAAAAGCATTCGTCTTGCATCAGCAGGAAAAGTGAAAAGAGGGAAGTAGAAACGTTATTAACTGTGGGAGCCATGAACCCCATACTTGTGTCTGCTCCAAGCCATAAACTCAACCCCAGGGTGTAAGAGCTGTATGTGTGTTTATCTATGTGTATGTGTCCTCTGTTCCTGCTTATTTTTTTTCCCTTCTATTGCTCATATTTTCCATTCTGAATAAATGCCCTGAGCATAGCTGGAGCTGGAAGTCAGTTGGCTCATTAAAAGACACACACACACACACACACACACACACACACACACACACACACACACACACACACACACAGACACACACACAGACACAGACACACACACACACACACACACACACACACGGTGAGAAACCAGAAAGTCTTTCTGCATATATCAGCTCTCAGGTTGTGCTCTTAAGCCTTAATTCTGGTCCTGTGAGGGTTTCCTGGTTGTGTTTTGAGCTGCAGGCCAAGGCATGATGAAACCTCTGGTCTGGACTAAAGGTGCAGAAGCTCATCTTTTGTTATGTTGCGTCTGAGACTTGGAGCTTGTTTAGTTCTTTTTGTTAGTTTGAGGCGTGATGGCTGAGAATCTGAGCTGATGATTCAGGTTTTACTGTTTGTCTGTTTTCAGCAGAATCACGTCATGACATTATAAACAAGACTCACATATTTCTAACAGTGAATGTATAAACTGTTGCTGCAGAAATTAACCCTCTGAACTCCAACCAGTTTCTGGACGTTTTTTTCCTCATTTTTCTCTGCAGTATAAAGACCTGGGTCGATCTATAACTGAGGCACTTCTGAAGTCCATGGGATATATCTGCATATATTTTTATTAAAAGTAAAAAACTAATGTTTATTATGTCCATTATGATCATTTCTTTACAAATTCCATAATTATTTATTATGGAAACAATCACTTATTAATAAAAATGACTGGATATCACTAAAATGTCAACTAAATAACTGTCTGAATTTAATACCAACCACCTTCTAATGAGCTAAACAATAATAAAATGAGCTGATTCAGAAATAGTTTGGATTGTGTTCTTTTATTAAGTTGAGATAATCATGACAGATATTTACTTTTTTGGCAATATATCAAATTTTATCTGGAAAATAACAGATTAAATCCATTTCCACTAAGTTCCCCATTACAGAAACACCTCTGAAGGAAGTGTGTTAATTCCAGATCACATGACCTGCTCATTCTGGTTCTTTTTTGGTCATTTTCAGTCCTTTTTATTGGCATTTTAGGTCTTTTTGTGGTCATTTTGTGTCATTTTGTGCATTTTTGTGGTCGTGTTGTGTCTTTTTGTGCTTGTTTTGTGTGTCTTTGTGTTCATTTTGTTTCTTTTTTGGACTGTTTTGTGAGCACTTCAGGTCTTTTTGTGGTCATTTTGTGTCATTTTGTGCATTTTTGTGGTCGTGTTGTGTCTTTTTGTGGTTGTTTGTATTTGTGTTCATTTTGTTTCTTTTTTGGACTGTTTTGTGAGCACTTCAGGTCTTTTTGTGGTCATTTTGCACTCCTTTGTGGCCGTTTTCAGTCTGTCTGTGGTAATTTTAGGTGTTTTGTGGTCATTTTGCAATTTTTTGTCATTATTTTGTGTATCTCTCATCAATTTCTGTTTTTGCCATTTTTCGCTCCAATAAATGGTGCCATTTTGAAGATAATATGCCTTCCCAACCTTCTGGCAGATTTCAGGGTTCAGAGGATTAATTTGCTAAATAATCTGCAACTATTTTGATAATCAAATTATTTTTTGCGTCACTGTAGAATATATCTGCTGCCAGTTTCTCCAGCAGGACAATTTTTTTTTGTTTTTCTTTGTCTCATATCACTTAAAACTGGAAATCTTTAACCAAAAAATAACCGGTGCATTAACCAATAACACAAATAATTAGCTTTTTCTGTATTTATGTATCATTACATGTGATTTTTTGCGATTTCAATTCACACAGTTATTGTACATTTGGCTTTTTTAATGACAGAACTAAACGTCTTCGGTCGTTTTGTTTAACCAGGAGAGTTTTGTGGCGATCAAAGTCATAGAAGTGCTCAAATTGTGAGTCCTGTATTATTTTAAATGGGAGTTTTACGATGCAACACTTTTTTCAACTAAGAAATATGTTTAGCTGAAAGACTAACCTGTCACTATTGTCCGGTGAACAACTGGAGAATGGTGATCTTTAGCATATC
Organism: Amphiprion ocellaris; assembly: GCF_022539595.1. Classification (NCBI taxonomy): domain Eukaryota; kingdom Metazoa; phylum Chordata; class Actinopteri; family Pomacentridae; genus Amphiprion; species Amphiprion ocellaris. Next base: position 33,402,490 of record NC_072783.1, on the reverse strand, counting down.
TGCATTTAATTTTCTTGTCATTTATTGGTTATTCTGTACTAACATGTATCTGTATTATCAGCCTTTGTCCATGATTTGCCAAAAAACACCAACAGTGCTCTCTCTCTGCATCTTTTTATTGGAAATGCTTTTACCTTTTTTGCAGCTTCTTTCCTTCTTTCTCTCTTTTGTTGCTGGTATTATGTAACTAAATACGATCTGAGTAGAGCTGGGGTGTCATTTTTCAAGCAGAAAACCACCGAAATTGTTGTTATAAACCGCTCAAATATAAAGATTTGTTGTTGTTTTTGAAAATATAATATTTTGGGTTTGCAACTGTTGGTTAAGAAGAAAACAAGACGTGAAAATGTTACAGTTTCATTATTTTGTGACATTTTACACACTAGAAACCTGTCATCAAGCACATAATTAGCAGATTTATAATACAAATCTTCACTAGATGCAGTCTTGGACATGATGCTATGTTTGTGTGTTTCTCTATCAGTGATTCGAGCAAAGGTGGTGGGAGAGAGAGAGGTGGATTCTGGGAATGATATCTACGGGAACCCCATCAAGAGGATCCAGTATGAGGTCAAACAGATCAAGGTAAGAATGTTTTAATCTAAAGGGCTTGATGTCCGGATGTTGACTCCTTCATTATGACCCCCTCTTGTTGTTTTGTTCCAGATGTTCAAGGGTCCTAACCAGGACATCGAGGCCGTCTTCACGGCTCCTGTCTCTGCTGTCTGTGGTGTAACTCTGGATGCCACCGGCAAGAAGGAGTACCTGATCTCAGGTTAGTGGGACAAATTAGATTTCATTCATTGTTGGAGCCATTGTCCTGTTGGTCACCTGATCCGAAAAGATGTTCATGACTTATGATTGGAGGTTCGTGCAAACAGGAAGAGTTCAACATTGAAATAAATACTGAGGAGTTTATTCTCATTGTCATATCAGTGTGTTAATTATGAAGCTTGAACCAGAGACCAGTTAGCTTAGCATAAAGACCTGAAGCACTGCTACCCCCAGAGTCTGGAGAAGTTTTAAAGATTAATTCTTAGATCAATGGTGTCAAACATAAGGCCCATGGGCAAAAACCGGCCCCCCAGAGGGTCCAATCCGGCCCACAGAATGACTTTGCAAAGTGTAAAAACTGCAGAGGTGAAAAGGACTCCTTCCTGTAAGGATATTTAAAGACATTGAACATTGTGTGGTATAATGTGAGTCAGCAGCTTCAGTACAACAGAGTCTGGTTTGGTGGGACCCTATTGTTGATGCACTGCCACAACTTTTATGCACTTTCATCTATAAATTTTCTAAATTTACAAGGCATGGTAATAACTGAACCTTCTTCCTTAATAGTTCCCACTTTAGTTTGTGTGGTGTGTCAGGTTTACTACACAGATGTGGAAAGGAATAAAGTAATTTCTAGATCTTGACAAGTTGTGAAATATTATATCGTTCAGTTCCAGATTCCTGTGACTAAGTGTGTTTTGTGCCTTTATAGACTCTGTGATCTGTAAGTTGTGATACACAAATGATAAACTGAAGCTTAATACTGTCGAAATTTCACTTATTTTGCTTAATAAATTTCAGGTTGATCATAATGTTTTGTCAAAAAAACAAATTGTTCATAAAATGTGAACATTGTCAGAATGTACTTTTTTGCACTAAAACAAAGGGAAAAATATGGAGTTGTCCTTAGTTATTATGTTATGATTTTACTGGTTCGACCCACTTCAAATCAAATTGGCCTATATGTGGCCCCTGAACTAAAATGAGTTTGACACCCCTGTCTTAGATTATGGATTAAAACACAGTATTGGGTTTAAAAGTCATGTTGTCTTTACAAAGATGCCAAAATTACACCAGTTATAGGCGTCACAAACTGTACAAGCAGATAGAAATGACAGATTTTGAACATCTGGACGGCCCTTGAAGCACTCACCTGTGCAATCTGGTCAGAAACATCACTAAATCCGAGCTTAGAATTGCAATAGTTTATCAAAATCACTTCATTCATGTTTCCTTTTAAAAAATGCTTAGATCATATCATTTGCTCTGAGCAGATGCTGTAAAAAATAAAAAATTCTTCACTGTTTGACTGAACTGCAGGTTGTGTTTAGTTAATAAAATGTTATAGGAGCAAAAAACACCCAGAAACTGCATTTTGACTGTCCAATAATTATTTAGTATTTTGTTAAGTAAAGGAGAGAAAATAATTGAAGCTTTTCTGTTTCTCTTTAATGCTTTTGTAAACAGTATTTGAATATCAAAGCAGCACATTTTTGTGATTTTGGCAGTTAATTGATTTAAAAAATTAAAAAAAGTTAAACATTTTATATTCTAAACAAAGACTCAAATACAGTCTTTCTGGATTGTTTCTGGTAAACTTTTAAATTTAACTGAAGCATTCAAGTTGAGTTTTTTTTAATCTCCTTCTCTCTCTCTTTACACTCCCTGACCACTCTGACATCTAAAACATCAAAAATACTCACAAGAAAAATAAAGAATTATTGTAATTATGGAAGCTGTAAGAAAAAAACTGAGAAGATTAGAGCTTTTAGAAACTTTAAAACCAACAAGAATCTGTTTCGCATTGGAAAACATTGCCTACCTCATTTAATACAGATGAAACTGTGAGATTTACAATGTGTGTTTTTAAGTCCAGATCAGCTTAACTTCTGCTCTATTCATTCAAACACTCGGCTACTGTTTCCTACAACTAAAACGTCTTTGATTCCAGTTTCAGGAAGATAAACTGTGAACATAAAGACAGACAGAAAATCAGCAGGAATTCACAAACAGATCATCAGATAGAAACCTGCTCATGTAAACAGGCGGGCAGACAAACATGAAGTTGGATCAAGGCCGCCGGGCCGTTTTGCACCCTGGAGGAGGAGCAGTTGATGTTATTATGTGTAATGATACGCTGCTGAATAAACCCAGAGCAGACGAGGCAGGATTCTGTCTGTCCATGTGAATCTCCAGCTCCTGAGACGTTTCCTGCCTCATAGTGACTGTTTACATCCACAAAGCTGCGTCACTTCTCAACATTTGTAAACTTAAATCCACTGTAAGCATCATTTTGATAATAAAAATACATCATGTGACGAATTTCAAGTGAAATAGGTCAACAGAAGTGAAGCGGCAAAAGAAAATGATCACCTGCAGCCGCTTGTTTACCTGTCTGGCCGCCGGTTTACTGTTTTGTTTTCGGTCTCGCTGCTTTCACAGCATCATTTCCAGTCACATCAGGCAGCAGATTTCTGAGAAAAAGCACTTTTAAAAAATCCCCCTTTTTATTCTACCTGCTCAGCCGCTAACATCTGAGTGACTAACTGGTGAATATAACCGAACATTCAGCAGCTTAGGAGCCAGATGTTTCCTCCAGAAGTAGGTTGAGATCAAACACGAAGCTACAAGAGAGCAAGTATTGGTTCATAAAATGTACAAAAGCAAATCTCTAACTCAACAATAATGTTGCTTCATATTCCCTGGATGTCTGTGAGTGATTTTTCCAGCATCAGCTTAAAGATCACATCAAGATTTTGTAATTTTAATCAGGTTTGTTGTTAGATTACATTCAAACAAGCTGCATATTTCTGATCAGATATCTTAATTATATACATTTATGTTGCACAGATTGGATAAGTGTTGGTTTTGAGTGAATTAATGCATAAGAAACTAAAGTCTAACGTCTGTTTCTTCTTCTCTACTCTTAAGTTGGTCATAATTGTCAAAATCATGGGAGTCAAACTATAGCAATGAGGACTGTACAATGAAGTGATTTTGATAAACTATTGCAATTCTAAGCTCGGATTTAGTGAAGTTTCTGACCAGATTGCACAGGTGAGTGCTTCAAGGGCCGTCCAGATGTTCAAAATCTGTCATTTCAATCTTCTGGAATTTTTTGTGTTTTATGCTTTTGCCACTTTTTACTCGCTGTAGACTCATTTTTTACTACATTTTAAACTCCTGAACCTCTATGGAAACAGCACAACCATGACTAGAAGTAGAGAGAACTCAAAGATGTCTTCTGTGCCGTATGACACAGTTCCAATGACATAAATCATACAAACATAAACAACAAAAGTTAGTTTATTGTGCTACCAATACTGGAAAAATAGCGCCTTCACATACTACAGATATTTTATTACTTATACACAACCTGCAGTTCAGCCTAAAGGTCCCTGAATATTTGTCATTTAACTGTTCCAGCTGAGTCACTAATGGTTTTTGCAAAATTTAATTTTTTTGATTTTTACAGATTCTAATAAGTGCAAACAGTCTACTTTTGGCACCTTTTTAAACGAGACATTTAGAATAAAGTCTCAAAGTTAATTTAAAGTTTTGATTTAAACTTTTTTTTTCCTGATGGCATATTACACGAGTAGTTCAAGGACTGTTGGAAAGTTGAAAATCCAGTAATTCTCTTTGTTTTAACAGTTACTGGTAGGGTTGTCCGATAATATCGGCCCACTGATATTGACATAAAAATATAATATCGGTTAATATTGTTGTTGTTTTTTTTGCCTATCATGAAAACCGATAAAATAATACCTGGATTTCGCCGACAGTTTTCAAAATTGTACAGTATAGCTGTCACATATTCCACCACAAGAGATATGTGGTTTTATCTAAAATTAGGTAAATAGCCCACAGGTACAGGTACCGGTATCGATTGATATTAGAATTGAAAATTGAGAGTTGGACAATATCGGCATGTCAATTATTGACAAAAACAGCTAATATCAGACATCCCTAGTTAGTGGCTCTGTTTTAAGGTGTAATTTTGGCATTTTTAAAGCATAACATGCCTTTCTAACTTGCTGGTTTTGGTAATCAGAGGGTTAAAGAGCTTTAGAGGTGCTGGTAGATGTTTTATTAGCATTGGACAGAGTGATGCTAAGCTAACTGTACTAGCTGCTGTAGGCTTAGATTAAACACGTGAGAGTATTCAAACTTCAGCTCACCCAGCTCTTTCCCACAGATTGATTAATCAGATTTCTTCCCTGCTTTAATGTTAAATGTTGTTTAATGTTAAATCTGGCTGCTGTTGTGATTTTACCGCAGCGTCAGACTCGAGGCGACGCTGAGGATCATGATGTCATTTATGCTCTGGTTTCTCCATCAGACAGAGATGCAAACACTCGGCCTTAATTACATAGAGTTGTAAGAGGAGGAACTGCTGAAGCCAGCATTTCCTCTCTCCTAGACTCGAGCTCCTTTTTTTTTTTTTTTCCTCCCCCCAAGATGTTGGATGTGAGCTGTGGGAAAGAAAGCTGAATTTCTGCCGAGCAGAGCGTCTTTTACAGTGATTCATCGTCTCCTCGGTCTGAAGGGTTAACAGCTGGCAGAGCTGCAGTGAAATGCGAGTCAGTCGGTGTCTGAAAACATGTCAAGAGCTACTCTGTCGCAGATCCGTTCACTCAGCCTGAAGTATCGCCGTGTTATGACTGCTGCTGCTTGTGCGTGAAACATAAAGTCGAGCATTTCCACGTGGACAGGTGTTGATGCCTGCAGTCACCAGTCTGAAAAGATTTTATCGGTTTCACATGTTCTATCAGACGTCCATTCTTTCTGCCTTGGTGTCCAGTGGGAACAGTTCCTCTCATGCATCCAAGGTTGGGTGTTTTCCTGCCTCTTGTTATGTCTGATCCTTCTGCCACATGTCATTTTCAAGCAGTAGATCTTGTTCTTTTGCAGGCAAGGCCGAGTCCGGCGGGCGAATGCATGTGACCTTGTGTGATTACATCATGCCCTGGGACTCACTGAGCACCACTCAGAAGAAGAGCTTGAGCCAGCGCTACCAGATGGGCTGCGAATGCAAGGTGAGGCCACAGAGAGCCGACTGGGTGGTTTTATCTCAGAGCGGAAGAAAAAAAAAAGAAGAGCAGCAGCAGCTATTTGCTTCCTGCAGTTACAAATGCAGACATAACAGAGCAAACAAGACGAGACCTGAGCCTCAACAACAAACATCCCAGCAGCGAGTCGGGACTGATTTTAATGAGGTGATAGAAAATGCAATTTGCTGCCACATTTGACTCTTTGGTTCTTGTAAAGAATAAACAAGACAACATTTTTTGACATCCACAAACGTGAAATTGGTCTCAATCTTCTCACCTAATCCTCATCAAGAGAGCCAATCAGCATATTTCTGAAAATGTTAGATCGTATTATTACTAAAAGTCGTTCGGAGAACAACATTTTATTCGTTATAGGTGTAATCCGTCATTAAGCTACAGTTGCATGCAAATTTATTCAACCCCCCTGACATTTTTGACATTCTGGCAAAATGAGCAACATTCCAACTGCAGGCGACTAAATCATATAAGAGGAGAACAGTTAGTTCATTAAAATATAATACCAAAGCAAAAATCAAGATTTGATTCAGAATTCATCCAAAATTTCTATTTTTTTTTTTTTTTTTTTTTTTAAAAAGCAGGTCGCAAATGTATTCAACCCCCTATAAACAATGCTAAGTAAATACAGATAATTGCAGTACAACTCAAATGGCATACACCTGTATGTCTACATTTTGAAGTGAATCCAACGGTGACACCTGCTAAACATTGAGTAATACTCAGTCTGTAAAACGGGTTCACACTGTGTCAGTACTCCCCATACGCCTCTAGCAAGAAACATGGTTAAGATGGGGTTGAATAATTTTACATAAAACTGTACACTCATGGATACTGACTGTAACAGCAAAGACACTTTAACATCCACCTCGATTTTACTAAAATCAAAAGAAGCTTGGAAGTATTTTGTTGGACTCTTTTTGCGGAACAGTTTCCGACGGTTGAAATCGTGAAAAAATTCGTAGCAGAAATCAGAATGTGTCCATTTATATAGATGTACCCACAAACAAAATTACCTTGCACTGACAGGTGTGTGTTCTGCATGTGTACTTTATGTACGGATACAGAATCACGTGATCTAAATATGTAGCAGGCGGCGGGAATTGATGGGACTCAGAAACACCCCCACAATTTAATCAGTTGTTCTTTGGATCATTTCTGACGGGTAAGTCCTGATAAGTCTGCAGCGGTGGATTTGTAGTCGGATCACAATCACGTGATCGTCAGCAGGCAGCTGATGTAGTGTTCACTTGTTGTCATGGTTACAGTGACGCCATGCTGCTATCTGGCAATGAAACAGAAATCTTTAACAAATGTGTGGATCTAGACTATAAGCTGCATCACTGTCAAAATCTAATCACTTGGTCCTTGTATCATTTCTGACCTTCCCTGGAAATTTCATCCAAATTTGTTGGTCTGTTTTTGAGTAATGTTGCTGACACAGACAGACAGACAGATGTTATGAATCAGTATGTTTCACAATAAGAGTCTGTAGAAGATTTTTTTATGTATTTTTTTAGCTGAGTGCACATTCTTTTTATAAAATAAGGAATTTGTGGTTGTGGTATTAGGGAAAATAGCTAACGTCGTGTGAACTGTGAGGATTTGTGCTGTCAAACTATGTATGGTTAAAAAATGGGCCAATACCTTTCAAAGAACAGTGGTACAGTTTTCCTTCTGTCTGTATTGGAGCCAGTTAGTGTTAAGGACTAAATGCGATAAATAATACATAAGTGATTATTCACTGAAATGAATTAAATATACAGTGGAGGTTTTTACCATATGCTGATGAAACCGTGTATAACTTCTGACATGTATAGACTCGGTTACATTAAAAATTTAAAGAAAAGATTACATAAACACCAGATTTATTGAATTCTAAATTAAGTAGCAAAAAAATTGTGACTTCATATGTAGTTGCTCTTCACCGATTGGTCCAATTAAATCCAAATTATTAAACACAGTAAACAAGCTGCAATCTTCCACAGTGACTAACTTGCAATATTAATAAGTCTTCATGGAGGTTTGATATCAGAATAATCCTCGTACCAAAGTGAATTGTTCATTGTATTTAATCCAGCTGCTGGAAAAATCTGCTCAGCCTGAAAAGATGTCCCCTAATGCTGCTGCATCACCTTTGTCGTAAAGAAAATATATTTACTGCCACCTCTAAAATGAATTTTCACTCAGACACTCAGTTCTCGGCTTGTGTTAGCATTACAAAATCCTAGCCTAATTCATTCAGTTAGAAGTTACACAGCAGGGATGTGCGCTAGTTTAATGGGACCCATAATGGCGGCCTGCAAACACACCTGTAACTCCATCACAGTAAACAGTAAGCTCCTCCCCCTGGTGGCTCAACCAGATACTACAGCAAATCTGTCCCACATCTTCTGACACATATCACTCATTTTCAGTCTTATTGGTCAACATATTTCTGAATGATTAAATTACAAACAGCAAGTAATGACTCACATTCCTACTCAATACGATAGAAAACATTTTTAGCTGTCAAGATAAACAAACTTGTGTTGCTTTAAAGAAGAGATCAGTCAGTAACTGTCCCTTCTCCATCATTTATCCTTGTAGTTTCCCCTCAGCAGCAGTAAAGCTGATGACTTTGCAGTTGGATTTTCAGCTTCCTGCTGCTGCTCGTCCTTGTCCCGTTAATACCTAGCAAAACACAACATAAACGAAGGATATATTTATTTCAACACAGAAACTGTTGTTTATGTTTTGTTTGAACATTTGTGATGAGCAGTCATGGTTATCATTAAGTGCAGACATTCTGGCTGCTTCCCATTAACAGCCACATTATGTTACACAGCACTTTTATTTTGAAGCAGCAGCACTAGTAGCTCATTATTTCACCTCTCGTCTTGCATATCCAGACAATTCTGCAACACAAAATAGTCTGGCTGCCCCTCATAGTCATTCTGCTATACGGGATAAAACTAACTCTGCTTATTTGCATTTCTTTAAACCATTCAGAGATGTATTTGGTGGAGCTAAGCAAAGGATGTAGCAATAGTGTCCCCTCAAATCAGTGTTGGGGGAACTGTTTTGGTCATTAAAACAGCTCCTCCGGTGATTAAAATGGCAAAATCACCAAAAAATAATCCAAATCCTCTGGAAAACTTGACAGTTTCTGTGTGTTAGGTTGCTGCTTGGAGGTTGTTGTTATTATTTCCTGTAGTGAAGGGGATTTTGAAAATGGTAGCATGTAGATATAATAATAATATAATATAATAGCAGAAGGGGAAGAGAAGGAAACACCCCCACAATTTAATCAGTTGTTCCTTGGATCATTTCTGACGGATAAGTCCTGATAAGTCCTCAGTGGTGGATTTGTAGTAGGATCACAATCAGCTGATGTAGTGTTCACCTGTTGTCATGGTTACAGTGATACCTTGCTGCTATCTGGCAATGATACAGAAATCTTTTTTTTTTTTTTTTTTAAAAAGTTATTTTTTTGGCCTTTTTGTCGGCTTTTTATTAGATAGGCGTAGTGAGAGAGAGACAGGAAACAGGGGAGAAGAGTCGGGGGAAGACATGCAGCAAAGGGCCGCGAGCAGGAATCGAACCCGGGCCAGCTGCGTCGGGGACCAGCCCCTGTACATGGGTCGCCCGCTCAACGCGTTAAGCTATACGAGCGCCCCGATACAGAAATCTTTAACAAATCCGTGGATCCAGACTATAAGCCGCATCACTGCCAAAATCTAATCACTTGGTCCTTGTGTCATTTCTGATGTTCCCTGAAAATTTCATACAAATCTGTTAGTCTGTTTTTGAGTAATGTTGCTGACAGACAGACAGACAGATAGACGTGCGAAACTCCGTCATATTCCTCGGCAGAGTAATAATCAGAAAAAGGGCAAATAATAGCCACTATAATCACCCAGGCTGATAATTGGTCAATCCCTAGTTTGGTTCGATTTCAGGCATATCTGATCTTGTAATGGCACAAGTATGATATGACACCAAGGAGCCCTAACACTGTTTATACAATAAACACAGTGATGTTATGAGTACAGATGGTGCAGACAGTACATGGAGCCTGTTTTTGTGTGTTTTCCTGCAGATTGTTCGCTGCCCCTCTTTGCCCTGTGAGATCTCGGCTCCTGAGGAGTGTCTGTGGACGGACCTGATGATCGAGAAGCAGGTCCACGGTCGCCAGGCCAACCACTACGCCTGCGTCAAGCGGGCAGACGGTTCCTGCTCCTGGTACCGCGGCGTGGCTCCGCCCAAGAAGGAGTTCCTGGACGCCGAGGACCCTTAGTCACGTGGCGACGCAACTGCCCACTGCACATCCTGACGGAGATAAATGTAAACAATTCCATTCGAAAATTTAAAGATAACAACATCAGGCAAAATTGATTTCTGATAATTCTAAGAACAAAAAGGCTAATGTGACTAAAAATGGCCTGCTGGTCTGAAAACAACCTCTGGCTTCTCGCTTCATCTGTGAGGCAGCTTTGGACCTCAAACTTCCTCAACATTTCGTGACCCTGAAGGGGCTTGGAGGTTGTTTTCAGACTCGCCGTCTCTGTAAAAAAACATAAAATAGCATCATGAGACATAGACTGGTCGAGTGATGATGTAAACTCCTCCTGAGGCTGGCGTCAGGAGGATGAAATTTCTCTGTGAGACGGAGCTCTTCCTGCCCCTCCAAGCTCTTTACCAGCTCTGATCTCCACCAATCAGTCCCCGATCTGCAGACCATCATTCGTTACCCATCGTGTTTCTACTTTTGTTACCTCATTCTCCATTTTTATTCCAAAGCCAAATTCCAAGTTGCCTTTTTTGTTTTCTTTTTTAAATGATTGTCTCCCTCTTTCCGCACACTATTAGTTAACACTTTTCTCATTTTCTCTGCTGGGAAACTGTTGACATCGGACGCCCACTTTATTTAAAAGGATTCATCTTGCGTTGCTGATGATCTTTTATGGTTTTATCGGGTGAAAAACCGTAATTTAAACGAAGCCTGTGACCACTGCAGGCCTCACTGGACCAGTCTATGCTGCGTGAAGGTGAGCTCTCAAAATTTAAACCTACAAAGCAACAAAATCTTCACTGCCCCAATCAGAAATATGCCAAATTTCTCACTCCTCCTCCTCTCTTCTTTCAGATCCTCCCTTGTTATGTAGCTGTACAGTACCTATGCATATACTTTTGTTGTTACTTGATGATGATTATTATTTACTGCATTAGAACTAGATTTGCACTTTTTGAGGATGAGTAAAGACAAGAGCCTGAACACTCTGATGTGACAGTTATCGTTCGCCCAGACCGACAGATCCACCTCAGGTGCAGATTTCGCCTATTTCAAGTGCTTTTTTGGTGATCAATATGAACATATTTCTGCTCTCTCTTTGTCAGAACAGATACAAACAGTACTCGCAGTGAAAGGTTGATTAAAAAAAAAAACCATAAAGTGGATGCGTGAGAGGTTTGGAAGTAAGGGATATTTTTGCAGATTTCACATGTGAAAGAAACTTATAATAGAGCTAGTGGGATGTTATTTCAGTGTCTTTGTATTATCTGTTGATTGTAAATGCAAACAACAGCTGATATACTCTCGCAGACAGTTCATTCCATGAGTAATAAGGTCTTTAAACAGGCTTAATGTTAGCTTCGACTCGTCTTTTCCTGCTCCTTCCAGTTATTAATAAGAAGCCCTATCGCTGTAATAGAAAGCAAGTTACTCAGTCAGAGTTTACAGTGCTGTTTTATACACCTCAAGCTACATTAACATACAAAATATATATATGATGGAGTATTAGAGGCATAATTTAAAAGTAAACTCTTTCCAGTTTCCATTACTTTTTTTGTTTCTTTTTCAGTGTTATTATTATCATGATTTTTTGTGTGTTTTCGCTGTCTTTGTCTACGATGTCTTTAGCTGTAGTCGAGAAAGGTCCTCTTGCGCTGGAGTAACGTGAGAGTGAGAGCGATGAATCCTTCGTGGAGGAGAGGCGGACAGAAACGGGAAACCTTGTGTGAATAGAGGACTGTGCATGTGTTTGATGCTTTGTGTAAGTCCGGGCGAAGGACAAAAATATTCAGTATTATCAAATAAAGAAAACAAGTTTGAAAGAGTGTATGCCGCCTGTGTGTCCTCATTTCTCCTGAAACGTTGCATCAAACAGGTTTGTAGCTGAAAGTGTCGCTCTGATCACATCTTAATGCAGACAAGAAGCATAAAACAACTTCAAAACGTTGGATAAATTGATGATTTTATATCAAAAAGTTCATCATGTCTTCTTATTAATGCAGTAGTTTTGAGTTCTTTTGTTCAGAGTTAAGGTGCATAGATAGACTGTGATTACCTGGACAGTTTTGGCGAAAGCTCTCGCCTTCTTCAGAAACGTCTCACTGATGGTTTTGTTAGATGTTATTTCCTAATGCTCTGTAGTTTATTGCATATTTTTAGCAGCTGTAGGGATGAAAGTTAGTCTCATCATTAATCATTAATCTCATCAATGAAAGTATGAACTACAGTGAAATTTAGTACACACCATGGACTCTATTTTATAACATTTTATGATGTATAACGATTATTTTTAGAGCATTTTTCAAAAATATAAGTTACAAAGTGGTTCACGGCAGCAAAATGAAGCAGACAGGTCATCAAATCAGGCTTAAAAAGACAATTTGTTGTATAAAAACCACCATTTTAAAAAAACAATAGAAAAGACAGTTCAAAGGAAGTTAAAAGTCTAGTTAAATCAGAAGATGCTCTTTGATTTAAGTGTGATTTAAAAAGAGATTTAAACAAGGTTACAGACTTGATTTCCGGAAGCAGGTTGTTCCAGAGAGAGCCCGAAATGCAAACCCTACAACGTCTTTAGTTTTCAGTCGGGTGCCGGGAACTGACAAAAGACCACTAACCAAACATCTCAAAGTGGTATGGTAGTAAAAAGTTAGAAATATAGCTGAAAGGACCTTTAGAGGCATCAGTAAAATAATAAACTTCATCCCAAATCATACCGGGAGTCAGTGTATAGAAGCTGAAACAGGAGTGCTGAGATGATATCTCTTGGTTGTGGATTTACTTCTGCAGTAATCCAGTCATGGGGAGATAAAAGCATGCCAAAAGGTGTTCTGTGCCTTACGATAGATGTAATTTAAGAAATACTTCCAAGATGACAAAAGCATATTTGCTCAACCTTTGTGGTGCTTAAAACCTCAGATTATTGTCAAACCGGATGCTGCTATTTGTTGTAACAGGGTTGATCCGATACAAAACAGAACCAGCTGATGGAAGGAACTGTTCTGCAACATGCTGCAAACCAAAAGCAAGAAAAATGCTATTAATTTAGAGAACTCCAGAAAATAGGGCCCAAGGATCTAAAAAGATCTAAAAATCCTCACAGTCCAGGTGAATTTTCACTTCTTCCTGAGAGCTTGAAACTTGGTTAACCTGAACTTATTGACATGATGTGATTCAGAGCTCATAATTTGTTGATGGCGGACAGTTAAAGGACCTTCACTGCAACAGGCAATAAAGAGAATTAATCTAAATAAACAGGAGAGCAGAAAGGAGTAGAGATGTTAAGTGTTATCCTTTAGTCAGTGTAGAATCTACTGTATTTATTTATAGAAAAAAGGCTCGGTGAAGCTGGATTCTGATGGACTCCTGCAACACTTCATTTAACATTTTAATATGTTTATTCGTTCTTCAGCTGAACTTTGTGTTTCAACGTAGTTAGCCAGTGTTAGCATGCTAACATGCTAAGCTAACTAAAGTTAGCTACTTGTCACTGTGAGGAAGTTAGCATGCTAATGTTAGCACTTAGCTCTGGTATAGGGCCTCTCACATTCTGGTAAACTCTTTATCAGTCAGTGAGACTTTATTTATGTCCCACTTTACAAATGAAATGTAAAGAAGAGCTTCACAGATTAAAGGAGTAAGAATGCAACAGAAACAATAAAAACAAACCCTCCCACCAACATCATGTTATAACTGACAGTAAAACAGGCACTGACAGTGTCATCCTTGTTTTGCTTGACTTGACTGCTGCCTTTGACACTGTAGACCACCAGATATTACTGACCCGCTTAGAAAGCTCTGCTGGTATCCGTGGCACTGCATTGGAGTGGCTGAGGTCCTACCTCACTGATCGGGAATTCTGTGTTAGGATAGGCTCCTCTCAGTCCAGAGTATCCCCTCTAAATTGTGGAGTGCCCCAAGGGTCCATTCTTGCCCCCCTGCTTTTTTCATTGTATCTCCTTCCACTTGGAACAATTTTTAGGAAACATGGCATTGCATTTCATCTGTTTGCAGATGATACGCAAATGTACATGCCACTGAAGCAAGGAAATGGCAACAATGCAAAACAGCTACTTGACTGTGTTGAGGAAATCAGGAACTGGTTGTCCTTAAATCTCTTGTTTTTAAATGACAGTAAAACTGAAATGACAGTGTTTGGGCCAAGTGGTGGAACCCCTGCCCTTGATGATTTTGGTGCATTGAGCCAGTATTTTAAGCCTGTGATCACCAATCTCGGTGTAAAACTTGACTGCACTCTCAAACTTGAAGCCCAGGTCAGTTCAGTGGTTAAAACAAGTTTCTTTCAAATCCGACAGCTGGCTAAAGTTAAACCTATTCTGTCTATGAAACACTTTGAAATATTAATCCATGCATTTGTCACAAACCGCCTTGATTACTGCAATGCTCTGTATGCCGGTCTTGATGGGAAACTTCTGCATCGTCTACAAATGGTGCAAAATGCAGCAGCTCGGCTCTTGACTGGGACTAAAAAGAGAGAGCACATAACTCCTGTTCTGAAGTCTTTGCATTGGCTCCCTGTACGTTTTAGAATTGATTTTAAAATTCTTTTATTTGTTTTTAAATGCCTTCATGGCCTTGCACCTCAGTATCTGACTGAGCTGGTGCAGCCCTATGTACCTGCTCGTTCCCTTAGGTCAGCTGACCTCTCATGGTTGGTGACCCCAAAGTCAAATAAGAGAAGGAGAGGTGCTCGGTCTTTTGCTGTCGCTGGTCCTAACTTATGGAATGCACTACCTTTGCACCTTCGACAGATCGATTCACTGCCTGTATTTAAATCAGCTCTTAAAACACATCTTTTTACCCTAGCTTTTAATTGATTTTAAGTTGTAATTTTATTGCTGTTTTGTTATACTCTTTTTTTAATGTCTCATATGTTTTATGTGTGTACTGCACTTTGGTCAACTGTGTTGTTTTGTAAAGTGCATTATAAATAAAGTTGGATTGGATTGGATTGGATTGGATTGACTGCAGAAACCCTATAATAAATTTCCTTAATGCTGAGCTTAGTTATGAAAGCTTATTCAGCTGTTACATAGCTTAAGATTCATTAATTTCCTGATGTTTTCTTATTCATTCAGCTCTGTGAGTCACCATACAAAACAAGCACAGTGAAAATACACAATGTGTTCAGGGAATAAAACGGTCTAGGAAAAGCAGGAGGAAAGTCACAAACGTTTGTAATCTTGGTATGTGAAGCAGCCAGACTTGGCCTTCGTTTGTCTGCTGCTAATTTCCCACCGAGGTCGTCGGCGTGTGAAGGACGAGCTTCAGAAGTAGAGCAGAGCAGCGAGGCCGGACTGGGAAAAGGGCGAGTAGATGTGGTAGTCGACTCAACTAGGAAAATATTTGAGAAATGTGCAGGCAGAGGCCAGATCGGGCGGTTTTGTCATCTCTGTTCATTCTCTGCTCGGTAGTTTCAAACAGGATTGTAATAATCACCCGGTGTCAGAGGGGATTTCACTTCTTCTTCCTGTGCTGAGCTTTTACTCCGAGGTCAGGTCATCGTATCTGACTGAGGCTGTAAATTCAGGGTATTGGAGTAAGTGGGCCGATGCAGGGTGCCAGTGACTTTCCTCTGTCATTTCTCTTAAACACACATTTGCTTTTTGTGTTTGAAAGCTGTTGGGAAACTCTTGAGTACGTGAGGTCTGGGAGTTGTTGCTGCAACCTCAGCTTTGCAATCGTGGTTGCTCAACACTGAGGAAACAGACAAAAATAAAACAGAAGTTCACATCTGAAAAGAACACTTTAATAATGAATAAAAGAAAACCTTCAGGCAACAGGATGTGTTTTTAAACTTCGCATGGAGAAATAATTGGATAATGAGCATCACGTAATGATTAATCGATTAGTTGTCAAGTATTTCATTAATCATCAACTATTTTCGATAACTGAGTGATTATTCAAGACAAGAAGTCCAATTTCTCCAATTCCAGCTTCTACAATTTGAATATTTTCTGTTTTATTTGCTCCTTCATGTCAGTAAACTGAATTTCTTTAATGTGAGGACAGGATTTTTCGATATGGGAACCTGCTTATCGACATTTTTCAGCATTTTCTGACATTTTAGAGAGCAAGCAATTAATAAATTCAAACAGAAACAGCTTTAGCTCTAGTAAAATGTTGCATTATTTGTTGCTGACACGTTTTCATGAAAAGATTATGATAAATTTTACCAGTTGTTGCCTTTAAATCAAGAAAAACTGACTTACTGTTAATTACTGTATTTTCATATATTCGTAAATTATGTGGCGGTTCAGTGACTAATGATGGAGATGTTATATGAATCTGGGCTAATTTTTAAATGCGACTGTGTGCTCTAAAAGAATGTGAGGATGTCATACATTAATATTTACATTAATAGGAGGCTTCAGTCTTACAAAAATAGCTGAATTATTCTTCACAGAGAATTCTAAATATTCTAAATAGACAGAATACATGCAGAGAGTTGCGGTACAATCACATTCCAGTCATAAACACTGATGCAGCTGATGTCTTTTCATGCATTAATAAGTAAAAATGTAAATAACGGCTATTAAATCTGCATTAATATGCTCATAAAACCGCAGTTCCAGGTTACTAGGTTAACATAATTCATATATTCCACACTGTTCTCTGTAGTATTGATGACACCCAGTGGCCACCAGGAGACACAGCAGCTACTTTTAAAGGCTTTTACACAGAAAGGTAAGAAGTAGTATTTATTTAGTGACAAGAAAATAAATAATTTTACTCTAAAACGCATGAAATAATGATTTACTAATTGAAACGAATAAAATCTATGTGAGATAGGATTTAATTCAGAGGATTCAAAGGCTTTATTGTCATACGCAGCAATAATAAAGTTATTCTTAGGTAGCTGTGTATCTGCACAGTGCAGTAAATAACCTATTTACAGAATGCATTCCTTTAGACATCACTTATTAGTGACGTCTTCTCATACATACTGAGGTTGCAAACATCAATATACTGCGCAAAAATAGTATGCACACAAAACAGCAAAAGATAAACACCATGTGCAATATTTATGGTGCAGAAAATGCAATATCTGCTCATACAAACTGAAGAAATCTTATAAGAAATGCAGCAATAAAACATCAGCTATAAACCACAGCAGTAGACATGCAGTAAGTAAAAAATGAAAAGGAGAATGGAGAAACAATCATTTGTTTTGTCTTGTGCTGACAGATCATTTGATCAAAGCAATAAAATGAGAAACAAATTAAAGAATTAGGCTTTGAGGGGCTGCAGCCACGTTGTTTTGGCAATTAAACACATCAAATGGCCAGAAATGTGCTGATGTTTAACTATAAAGCAAAGTATTGGTGGATCAAAGTTTTTACAAATCATCCTCAGGAAGCTGTGATGCAAACTTCACAGTAATGTATATAATAGAGACTGAGATATTTGAGTAAAAAACAATTAAAGGATAAGAGTCTGATTACTAAAGTTATTTGAATACATAGCCATACATGAAGTGCTCTAGATTAGGGAGGTCACACTCATTTTAGTTCAGGTTCCACATTCATCCCAATTTGATCTCCAGTGGACTAGACCAGTAAAACCACAGCAGAATAACCTATAATTGCCCAGATTTTAATTCCACATTTTTCCTTTGTTTTAGTGCAAAAAACTCCCCAAAAACATTATGAACAAACTGAAATTTGTTAATGAATTCAGCTTCAACAACATTCAGCCTCAGTTTATCATTTCCACATTACAACTTCCAGATCACAGTGTTGACAAAGGAACACAACATTTAGTCATCTGGAACTATACGACGTAGTATTTTCCTTTAAAAAAAAAAAAGACAAAAAACAACAAAAACAAGACAAAATATTTCAAAAATGAGACAAAAATGAGACAAACGACACAAATGAGACAAAAAAATTACACAAATGACATAAACGAGACAAAAAATGACAAAAGTGTGAAAACAGCAAAAATGACACACAAAACAACGAATAAAGCGAAACACAAAATGATAAAAAAAATAAGACCAAAAACACACACGAGACAAAAAGGAAACACAAAATGACAAAAACTAGAAACAAAACAACAAAAACATGAGACAAATGACAATAGTCAGACCAAAAAAAAGACAAAAAACAACAACAACAAGACAAAATATAACAAAAATGAGACACAAAACGACAAAAAGAACAAAAACAATCTAGTATTTTCCTTTCTGATCCAAACAACTTGTCATGGTCTAGAAATTATTTTAAATGTATAGTTTCACTAATTTACAATCTGCAGTTAATGTCTTCTCTGGAATTTTTACACTTTGAGGGCCAGATTGGACCCTCTGGAGGACTGCTTTTGGCCCACGGGCCTCATGTTGGACACCCCTGATGTAGATGTTAGGATATTTTGCGAAACAAAGTGAAAAGTTTGGCCTCCTGGTGGCACTGGAGTAAAAGAGAGGATCATCTTGTAGGGGACGATGAATGTATGGACAAGACTAAATGATAATTTATCCTAAAATTGTTGATTTATTTCAGTCTGGAGCTTCTTGCGCATTATATTTGAACTGTTAATAATCATATTTGCTCAGGATTTGCTGTAATTCTCAGTGATATAGATTGAAAACAGTCAGATGCTACAGAAGTGACTCACAACAGCAGCTGACACCAGTTCAATCTTATGTTCAGCTTTGTAAGTTTGTGTAACTCTAGTTTAAGGTTGCATCAGTTCATTTTTGCTCCGCAATGATGAAAATTTTTGTGGTCAAGACGCACAAATTGTTTTGTTCTTTGCTTTGTTAGCTTTGCAAATGGTTCAACAGCAGACCAGTTCTCTCATCATTAGACTTGTATTTGTTTTTTAAAAATTACTTCCAGTCGATGGGTTGCCAAGGAACTGAATCCTCCTGAAAACGTCTGTCTGTCTGCGCTGTAATAACGCTCATCCTGATAATGTGGGTCCACTTTAAGAGGGTCAGTCTTTTCTTCCATTTATTATCTTGTCTACTGCAGATGAAACATGACAGAACTGCCACAGAAAACACTCTGGATGTTCAGGAGGTCTTTGCGATGATTGCTTTGTGTCAGGTGTACCTCTGCAGGTCCTGGCTAGGCCCCGCCTTCCCCTTGTGTGTGTGTTTCCTTTTTAGGAAGGAGTGACAGCAGACAGCAGCAGGTGTAGACAGTTCTCACCTGAGCAATCAGCAGAAGTGGGAGCAGATGTGCAGAACCAATCAGTCCACCACTCCATCACTTTATAACCTGACTCTTCTCGGATCGTAAAAGCAACTAGTTAGTGTTTACTCAGTTAGTCTTGCTGTTTATTGTTTTAAGAACCTTAGTAACTTGTGTCTATTCTCCTCTCAGCCTAGACTGCTCCCAGATTTGGACTCCTCGGACCCACCTGCCTTCCCCCACCGTCTGGATTAGTCACCCGGTTCATTCTCCAACCATTTCTCCGTCGACCACCAGCTCCTGTCCTCACCAGCCGTCGTCCATGCCTCCGTTCCATCGTCGAGCCACAGCCAGCCATCCCTCCTAGCTGCCAGCTGAGAACCCGTCCGAGCAGACTCCGTTAGTGTTTATAGTTCTTAAAGAATAAAAAAGAATAAAAGTGCTATAGTATTTTTTTGTTTACAGGACCCCAGCTCATAGTTAAAGTTCCAGTAACCGTAATGTTTAGCTTCCTAGTTGTTGGTTATTCCACTTAAAACATTTGAGTTTCTAGTTTGCGTGTTTAGTGTGACACTTCAGTTTGGGTGGCGTCCTTAATAGGCCTTTTGTTTTCTGAGCTTGCAGAAGTAATTTGAGTTGGTGTAAGCTGTAGTTCTCCTGCCCTGGAATTACCTGTTGTGGGTCCGCCAGCCACTAGAGGCAACAATCAGTTCTAGTTAAAGTCGTTATCCTGTTGTTCCGGAACTCCCAGTATTTTGAGTTTCTCTGGGAATTGTAGTTCGATATCCCTTCTTTTTTGAATAATGGCAATTACTGCATAGTCTGACTCCATCTCTTCCCTGCAGCTGAGCTTTTAAGATAACAAAACCTAACGCTTTGCTTTTTTTTAATGTTTTAACTGCTAAAGTCTCATTGGATCCGTTCAGGTCAGGTCAGTCTGTGCTGCTTTAAAAGCACCTATCCGCCTTAAATCGAAATTTACTTCCTTGAAACATTCATCTCCTGCATAGATCCACCTATCTAAAGCAGAGTTATGTAAAATATATCGACATTAACCCAAACCCGATACATCTACCAGCAGTAATGTTTCATTTATTCAGACTACAGATAAATTTTTCAAACCCTGTTCTCAGATTCAAGACCGTGTAGTGGAGGAAAAGCTCTACAAATGTTCTTGTGACATTTCTTTCACTTATTTTCAATTGAATTAATTTTATTCTACCAACCTCCTGAACCCCAAAACCCAAGAGAGGGTTTGCAAAGTGCATTTTCTGTAAAGAATCGCCAAAATTACATCATTTTTTTCAGTGCCAGGAACTGTAAAAACGCAAAGGAAGAGTAGCATTTTCAGCTTTCCAACTGTCTGTGAAAGTACCATGTGTGCAATATGGATCTGTGAGGAAAAAGTGACCAAATCTAAGCCTAAAATTGGAATTTTTATCAAAATTAATTTGTTCTACATGTCTCATTCATGTCCATGTATTAGCCTCAGCTGTATCATGTAACAAAAGTTCAGAGACTTAGGTTGAACTGCAGGCAGTGTTTTACACAAGAAATGACAAGAGAGACTGAAAGGAAAGTAAAACATACTGGATCGATAAGATAAATGCAGCATTTCTCATGAATGGGGAACAGAGGACCAAGTTGTTTAAAGATACAATCAGGCCGGTCCTTCTGACGTTGATGTGCAAGGTAGTTCGAATAATATCTAGTTTGTAGAAGTTGTGAAAAAGGTAAATATGCTTAGTCAAATCATGTATTTGTAACGTGTAGAGCCCTGTTTTTTTCAGTATTGGCAAAACCTTTGGGCACTTGGAAAAATGTTAAACCTGCTGATTCCAAGTTTTTTTTTATGGCATTAACACTTCATCATACAGCACAGAAGGCATTTTTTAATTCTCTGTACTTCTGGCCATGGTTGTGCTGTTCCCATAGAGGTGAAGGACTTTATATTGCCTTGAAAATGACCCCACATGAGTAAAAATATAACAAAAATAACAACAATAAAAACAACAACAAAAACCACCCAGAAACAGCTTGAGGTTCAGAGAGTTAGTTTATCTGTATGAGATGTGGGAGCTATTTAGACGTCTACATATCAGGATAAGGCATAAACTTGATAATATTCACACAATATTTATCATTCTTTTACAGTTTTCACAGTTGTTTTGAATTCCTCTTGCCAGACACTACAGCAGACAGCTTCTGTTATCATTTTTTTTAGCAAAACCGGCAGCTAAAAGTGACACTGAGAATTAACTGTAAAAACACGTGTTGATCCCGACTAAGTCAGATATTAGCATGCTAACTCGCTAATCCAAGCTGGTTAACACAAAACGTTAGCATTGTGATTGTTAGCATGTTGTTAAAGTTAGCATAGCACTCCACTGCTATAAATGAGTATAGCTTAGCTTGTATGACTGTGTATGTAGTTTTTTTTCACATTTTATCAAAAAATCAATCAAATTATTTGATAAAAAGCAACTTATAATTTTGCTTAAATTGATTCGGGTGATAAATATATGTAGGATACTTTTTTTTTGTAAAAATACTGATTATGTCAGCTTTGTACTACAAAACGTCCTTAATGACCAAATATGAAGGAAGAGATTGTTGGTTTTGAGGCGAAGCAAATGTGGCTGTTTCACTTTTTTGTACTTAAATTTCTTGTCTGGAGTTTTGAGGAGCTGAAAGAAGAAGTGAGAATATGATGAGTATATCTAAGAATGGACCAGCCAAGGAATAAGTCAAATTTTAATTGAAAGTGGATTTAAATACGTCTTGTAGTGAATCATTGCTACTTTACATCTTCCACCATTTTATTAAACTTTAAATTTAGGTCTATCAGTTTTTATCATTTCAGTAAATATACCAAAAGGCAGAAATATAAGCACAGATGCACAGAACAGAAAAATCTTTAAATAAAGGAAAATATTCAGCTACTTCTGTACCACCCACTGAAAAAATGTTGTGGATTTTGTGTTGGCAAAACAGCAGGTGGTGCAACATGATAAACTTTAACTCTACTGCATTTACAATCTATATATAGAAAAGTCAATTTGCATGCAGTTTGTCAGCATCACTGACCACCAATGACACCTGATGCTATGGAAACAGACTTTCTTTTCATTTTTTTTAATATCCCATGCAAATTGCCTAAAAGTTCACTGGGGCTGCTTACATCACACCCACCTACTCTTTCTCTGCTGCTCAGTGCCACCTGTAAGGTCTGGTTTCCAAAATTATGCTGCATTTTGTGAGTTTGAATCTCATGAAGCCACAAAATGCAGTCAGAGTTGATAAAGCTGAACAGGTGAGATCGTCCTGGTTGTTATCTGAAGACAGATAAAGAGAGAACCAAAGCTCTGGGAGCAGAAAAGATGAACACACCGTGGAGTTATGAGTGGTAGAAAAAGTTCAAGAGTGGATGAGGTTGAGTGCAATAGAAGGATGTCAACTCTACAGAGAGATGAGCCGAGGGACGAGGATCCAACAGATTTAATGAGTAAAAGAGAAATGGAGTTTCAAATGTAGTCCAAGTAGGGTCAGTGTTATAGTTTCCACATCTGTGAGCGTGCGAAGGTCCACCAGGGTTCATGTGATGTAAATTTCCACGTCCATGCTGAGGTGTGAAATTCAGCAACTAAAATGGCAGCAGTGTACATGCGTGGAATATGTGGATGGATGATTTGCTGTTAATGCAAATTCCACAAGAGAATATAATAAAGCTTTATCCCTGCTTGGTTTCCATGATCCTGTGCAATATACGGACTACACATTCTAGTGTTGGGGTGCTCGGAAATGCATTTATTTGTGGATTGGATGGACATTTGGAAGAGTTTTTAGCTGTCCAGCTGTAGAGAATATGTGCATGAAGCAGACTTGTTAGTAAGAAAAGACTATTTAAGTGGAATACACCTCTTAAACTTTTAGAACCCAGACAGAACTTGTTAGTAAGAAACTACTATTTGGGTAGCATAAACCTTTAACACCCATGTAAACTCATGTAATTGGCTCAGACGTAGTATTTTAGGTCGAGTAAACCTTAAAGCCCATAACTTTTTAGTTAGACAGTACAATTTAGGTGGAATAAACTTTTAAAACTATAAGAACCTAGACAGAAATTTGTGCTTTGGTTGGAATAAACCTTAAAAATCAGAACTTGTTTGTTAAAAACTACTATTTGGATAGAGAATGTCTTTAAAACTATATGTACTTGGACAGAAAGTAGTCATTTTGGTGGAATAACCCTTAAAGCCATAACTTATTAGAAAGCAGAATTGAGGTGGAAAAAAACCTTTAGAACTATAAGACTCTAGACAGAAAGTAGTATTTTGGGTGAAATAAACCTTGAAGCCCATATCTTGTTAATTTAAAAAGTACAGTTTCAGTGGAATAAGACTTTTAAAACTATAAGAACCTAGACAGAAATTGGTGTTTTGTGTGGAAACAAACTACTAAAACTGCAAGTAATATTTTGGGTGGAACTGACCATTAAGGCTTGAAGCAGTTTTTTGGGTAGAGGAAACATTTGACACCATAGGCTGCACACTTTGACGATCATACACTTCGGTAGGTGGCGCTGATGTGACAAAGGTCCTAGAAGTGTTGTCCAGAAACTGGAAACTTTACGAAAACGGTTCACCAAAATGAACCATTCGAGACGAGATGCAGTTGATGAATCTACATTTCAGATTGGCGATACTTAGTTTTCCAGAGGTGGCGAGTGGTGGCTGGATGCCTCTGATTTGTATAAAGTAGCGTAGAACTTAGCTTTATGTAAATGAGAAGCAGTCAAAAAGATCTCTTCTGTCTTTAAAAAAACAAGACATTGCTACCAGAATGCACTGTATGGCTGCTTATGTAGTCAGCGAATGGAAAATGTAGATATAAATGAGAGATCCTGTGGACAGATACCAAAGTAATGCCTACTAAACCTTTGTGGTGTCTGCAGCTGGGAGTATAGTAAAGCTTTAAATGTGTTGTTTTATGTGGGAAAACTAAAGACGAAGGTGACATTGTCCATCTAAGTAGTGTTACTTATCCTTTATGGCAGATACAGTTTATATTTAGCTCTAGTAGCTCGTCTATATCGAGGAGCCGTTCCAACACTCACGACTCTGTTACGACAACTGCTGACATTTTTTTCACACATTTTTTCATTAACTTCTTACACTGACATATGCAGGATATGAAAACCCTCTTTTCATTCTGCTGCGGAGTCATTATGATTAAACCTGCTGCTTCTCACATGCTGTTGATATTAATACTGCTGACTCCACCGCTGCTATCTTTGCTATTACCATTGAATTTTATTGCATTTTATCCACCAAATAAAACCTTAAAGTCATCATTTTCTTTGCAAAAATGACGTTCCTCTAATGCACAGTATTCTCTAATGTTAACCCTTTGATGACTAATGGCTTCAGACACCGGCCCAAGAGGGAAAAACTTTGAATAACTTAGCCCAAAAACCTCCACTGCTGCTACGGTCGAATCAATCTGCTGGGGGGCTCAAGGGCAAAAATTACTCTGAGAACCTAATATGCATAACAAGCACTTTACTTTTGTGATTAATTTTTACGACATCTTTAAAGGAAGCAGATAAAAACTGTTCTGCATCATTAATTATGTCACTATTGACATTGCAGCTCTTCTTGATCTGTAAAAGTGCAACAAAATGCCGATTGTAAAGGTGCCAACTTAAAGCACAGTTTTGCTGATGAAGCCTTTAAAGCTCATAGATGCTACCAATACTTCTTCCACCTCTGATGTGTTTGCTCAGCTCTGACTAAACTAAACCCATGCTATGTGTGGGGGTGTAAAACAGAATGCTGTGAGGCCGTGCATGTGTAACATTTGTCATCTCGTCCGAGAATACTTTTAGCAACTGCTCAAAGTGACACAGCAGTGGGTGTGTGCTCTATAGAAGCAGTGTGTGCATCCTTTACGTATGTGTTAATGTGATTTCTTTTTTCCCTTTTAAAGTGCAGAGCGGAATCAGGAGTGAGGTCAAGAGAGTGAACGGGAGGGAGGAGAGAGAGGCAGCAGAGCAGAGAGAGTGTTTCTCTGAGAGTTGTCAGAGTCTGGTGGCCGTCGGGAGGAAAAATACTGAAGCTCCGGCTGTTTTCAAGGAGCTTTCGTGGAAGAATGACACCGACTTTATTGGGGGAGTGAGGCGAAGAGATGCTGGGAGGATTGTGTTAGGCTGAATCGCTGGTTTTTTTTCACAAACTCCTGAGTTGCGATGGGGACTGTTAGTGAGCTGTGTGCCTCCAGTTTCCAGGCTTTTCTGTGTCCGACAGTGCGACCACCTGCTGCAACCACAGGTAAGAACTTTGAAGAAAACACCTGTTGAAGATAAGCTCAGATGAGATGAGATAGAATGACATGAGATACAAAAAGAAAAGAAGATAAGATGATATAAGATAATAGGATAAGAAGAGATAAGCTGAGATGAGATAGAATGAGAGAAGAAAAGATAAAAGAAACAACAAGAAAAGGAAAGAAAACAAGATAAGATTAGATAAGAAGATAGGATGAGATAAGACAATGATATGAGATAAGATAAAGTAAGATAAAATGAGATAGAATGAGAAAAGTGAGATAAGATAGAATGAGAGAGGATGAGATAAGAAAGATAAAAGAAAAGGAAAGAAAAGAATACAAGATTATAGGATGAGATACGATGAGAAAAGTTAAGAGAGAAGGAGATGAGATAAAATAAGATGGACAACACAGGAACTTATGAGATAAAATAGAATGAGATAAGATGGAATGAGATGAGTTGAGATAAGATAACATAACATAACATAGGATAAGATAGAATAAGACAGGATAAGATATGATGAGATAAGATAAAATGAGATGAGATAAGATGATAAAAGAGAAAAGAAAGGAAAAGAAGATGAGATAGGATAAGACCGTATGAGACAAGATATAATGAGATAAAATGAGATGAGATAGGGTGAGATAAGAAAAGATAAAAGAAAAGAAAAGAAAAGGAGATAAGATGAGATAAAATAAGATGAGATAAGATCGGATAAGTCAGGAAGTTATGAGATACAATGAGATAAGATTAAGATGAGATGAGATTAGATATGATAAGACAAAATATGACAAAAGAAAGAAAAGAAGATAAGATGAGATAACATAACAGAATAAGACAGGATATGATAAAATAAGTTGAGATAAAAGAAGATAAAATGAGATGAGATGAAATATTCGAGACTCAAGTCTTTTTATTGTCACATTTATACAGTATGTGCAGTGAAATGCAAGGTGACTGTTCTCAAGACTGTGATAACAATAAGACATTATAAAAAAACAATTCTTTAAAAAAAAAAAAACTATAGAAAATTAGAAGTTAAAAGTTATTGATCCCTCACCAAGAAATGTACATGTTACAGCAGGTAGATCCAGAGGAGACATAAAAAAAGCAGGACGAGTATCGCAAAAGTACAATAAGTGTAGAAGTAAAGAAATCATGAAGGCAATGTACGAGGTAGGATGAATTTTTATATAGATATCAGCAGATATAACATGATAAATATGCATGTGGATATATATACATGTGACTTTATATATGTTGTATGTAAATTCATCAAAATGTCAAATTTGTGAGCTGACATGGAGAAGACATAAAGTGCTTCACAAATCAAATCAAATATTTGTCGTTGTTCCAGCTCTTTGTTGGTTTTATGTGGCTTTTACAGGAAAAACACTCCAAAGTGGTATCGGTTGCCGTGGTGATTTGCAGCCATTGAGACACAGTAGCGCTCTAGTGTGTGCGCCATGCTGTGTTTTTGACATTTCTGTGCACACACATGACTCAGTGCATGTGGTCGTGTGTGCGTGTGTGTGTGTGTGTGTGTGTGTGTGTGTGTGTGTGTGTGTGTGTGTGTGTGTGTGTGTGTGTGTGTGTGTGACATGACGCACGGCGCTCATGGTCTGCTCCAGGATCCTCCTCTCCTAGTGGGTGCTCTGGTGACATCATCTCCCACTGCCCACCGCTCTCCCTCCCAGCAGCTGCTTTCATACTGTATCAGTGTGTTCATTCGAAAGCCATTATCGGGAGCATGACGCTCACATCGGCTGTTTAAATTTGCCTTCCAGTGTTTGTGAATGTTCCCCCTGCATCTGGACTTCCCCGTCATTTCCTCCACTTTCTTTATTTTTGTGCCTTTAAAGCTTCAAGGCCTCATTTTACAGATCAACCATTTAACTGTGAAGCTGACTGACTTCGGAGGCTGATTTCTAGCTGCTGTTGACAATGATATCTTTATATTTAGCGCTAAAAAGCATTTGCCAGGGACAGAATAACACTAAAATTATCAGTGAAAGCTATTGTTATTTCCTCATCCAGAACCAATCCGGTACGTTCTGAAATTAATTAACTATTAATGTTGAAAGCAAAAATGACAACAGGCCTGGTAGCAGCTTCTCCATGTGAGTGTTCAGTTGTTTTCTATTAAAGTAGATTCAACATCTTTGGGATATTATTGAAGAAGGTTCTACAACAACATCCTCAGAACACCGCAGGCAAAATGCTGCATGTTTCTTAACAGACCACACCACAGGAACATCTTGTAAAGAACATTCTGTCATCTGAGGTCTCAGTAACATCTTCAAAACATTTTTTTGAATGTCGCTTTAAAACGTTCCTGTGATTCTTTGTATCACAGGAACGTTTCAAAGCGTTCTGTATAGAAACGCGTTCTGTCCTCTGAGGATTTAATAACATATTGAAAACATTTTCTGAATGTTAGTTTAAGAGTGTTTCCTCCTTACTGAAAGTGGAACATTTGTTTGATAGAAGAATGTTCTATAAAGCGTTCCCTCAACAACATACAGTGGCATGAAAAAGTATCTGAACCCTTTGGAATTTCTCACATTACTGCATAAAATCACCATCAAATGTGATCTGATCTTTGTTAAAATCACACAAATGAAAAAAACAGTGTCTGCTTTAACTAAAACCACCCAAACATTTATAGGTTCTCATAATTTTAATGAGGATAACGTGCAAACAGTGACAGAAGGGGGAGGAATAAGTAACTGAACCTTCTGCCTAAGGAGACTTTGAGAGCAATTAATACCAATTTTTACCAAATAATTTAAGTCAGGGGTGTGTCCAATCACTGAGGAGTGGCTTAAAGCTGCCCTGCCCACTATAAAACACACACCTGGTAAGAATTGTGTCTTGATGAGAAGCATTGTCTGATGTGCACCATGGCTCACTCAAAAGAGCTCTCTGAAGACCTGCGATCAGGAATTGTTGATTTGTATAAAGCTGGGAAAGGTTACAAAACTATCTCTAAAAGTCTGGATGTTCATCAATCCACAGTTAGCGAAATTGTCTACAAATGGAGAGAGATTGGCACTGTTGCTTCTCTCCCAAGGAGTGGCCGTCCACCAAAAATGACAACAAGAGTTCAGCACAGAATGCTCAGAGAGGTAAAAAAGAACCCTAGAGTGTCTGCTAAAGACTTACAGAAATCTCTGGCACAGTCCAGTATCTCTGTGCATACATCAACAATATGTAAAACACTGGCCAAGAATGTTGTTCATGGGAGGACTCCACGGAGGAAGCCACTGCTGTCTAAAAAAAACATTGCTGCACGTTTAATGTTCGCAAAAAGGCACTTGGACACTCCACAGAACGTCTGGCAAAATATTTTGTGGACTGATGAAATGAAAGTTTCATTGTTTGGGAGGAACAGACAACGTCATGTATGGAGGAAAAATGGAACAGCTCACCAACATCAACACCTCATCCCCGCCGTGAAGCATGGTGGAGGGAGCATCATGGTTTGGCTGTTTTACTGCCTCAGGGCCTGGACAACTTGCAATCATTAATGGAAAAATGAATTCAAAAGTTTATCAGCATGTTTTGCAGGAAAAGCTGAGGCCGTCTGTCAGACAGTTGAAGCTAAAAAGAGGATGGATGCTGCAACAGGACAATGACTCAAAACAGAGAAGTAAATCAACTTCAGAATGGTTTCAGAAGAACAAAATACACGTTCTGGAGTGGCCAAGTCAAAGTCCTGACTTGAACCCCATTGAGATGCTGTGGCATGACCTCAAGAGAGCGATTCATGCCAGACATCCCAGGAATCTGACTGAACTGCAGCAGTTTTGGAAAGAGGAATGGTCCAAGATTGATCGTGATCGATGTGCCAGACTGATCTGCAACTACAGGAACCGTCTGGTTGAAGTTATTGCTGCCAAAGGGGGGGCAGCCAGATATTAAATGTGAAGGTTCAGTTACTTATTCCTCCCCCTTCTGTCATTGTCTGCACGTTATCCTCATTAAAAATATGAAAACCTATAAATGTTTGGGTGGTTTTAGTTAAAGCAGACACTGTTTTTTTCATTTGTGTGATTTTGACAAAGATCAGATCACATTTGATGGTGATTTTATGCAGAAATGTGAGAAATTCCAAAGGGTTCAGATACTTTTTCATGCCACTGTATCTAAAACAAATGTTAAATGTTGGTTTGAGAATGTTCTTTACTTATTATCATAAATCTTTATGAGACTGTTTTATAGAAGAATGCGATATAATGCGTTCCTTCAAGAACATTCCCAAAACATCCAGAGAACAGATTACAGGAACCTCCTATTAAGAATGTTCTGTCATCTTAGGTCTCACTAACATCTGGAAAACATGTTTTAATTTTGGCTTGAAAATGTCCTTCCTTTGTTATCATGGAACGTTGTGAGAATGTTTTATAGAAGACCGTTCTATACTTCCTTCAAGAACATCCTCAAAACATCCTCAGAGCATTGTCAGCAGAATGTTCCACGTTACAGGAACGTTTTCTAAAAAACTTGTGAGACCTCGATAACATTCGGTAAAACTAATTTTGAATGTTGGTTTGAGAACATTCTTTCTTTGTTATCATGGAACATTATTAGAATGTTTTATAGAGGAACGCTGTGTAATGTTTTCTTTCAAGAACATCCCCAAAACATTCTAAGAAAATTGCACGCTGCATGCTCCACCTCTATTAACATATCTCATCTACGCTCTGTAAGGTGTTCCCTCAACAACATCCCCAAAACATCTTGAGAACATTGCAATGTTCCTCGATTGTTAATATATCACATTACAGGAATGGTTTATAGAAATCTGCTGAGGCCTCGATAACATCTGGAGAACATTTTTTGAATGTTGGTTTGAGAAAGTTCTTTTTTTGTTATCGTTGGAACATTGTGAGAATGTTTTATAGATGAATGCTCTGTTAATATATCACATTACATGAATGTTTGATAACATTTGGAACATCTCCAGTGTTCCTGATAACATCCTCTGAATGTTGAGGAAAAACATTATATTAACTTCACAGGAACATTAGTGGAAATGAAAATTTCTTAAAATGTTCTTTAAACATTTGATTAACACATTAAAAAAAAGATTCACACTTGTAGATAATATGATCTAATGTTGTGGGAATGTTCCCTGCCTGCTGGTTATTTACATAACCATGTAGCTCTGAATAATCCACTAACTGTCGACTGTTCTACCAAAGAATTGGTTCCCCTGAAAACCAAATGTGTCTCTTCTGTTTCCTGACCCTTTAAACTGTGAAAGTGCAGCAGCTCTCCCTCTCCCTGCCTCGATGTATCCTGTTTTTGGCGTGTCCAAACTCTGAATAAAGCTCTGATTCAGGCCCACAGCTGCACTCCTCTGCCCTGCTTTCCTCTCTCCTTCATTACACCCTCTCCTCTCCCTTCCTTTTTATCGCTCGCACACAAGTCGCCCATTTCTGATATCAGACCTGCTTCCTCCGACTTCACACCCATGCAGTTAAATGCATCTCTTTTTCAGCAGGTGGGGACTGTTCTTGTGGAATTAATTCTTTTTCTCTGTGTCTCGTTGAGTCCCGCATCCTCTTCCTGCTTCGGTCTGGAGCAGATTATGTAACTCTGTCACGTCTTTCATCACTTTGTAAACACAGACAACTTGATAAAAGTGGAACATTTATACAATAAAAATCATTCAAATGGTTTTATGAGCTTGCAGATACACCAGCATAAACGGAGATAAAGACTAAACACACACATATTGATAAATACAAACAGATTTGATCTTACAAACACATTTTTTGTCACTAAAATATCTCAGTTTCTCTCTACACACATACACTATCGTTCAAAAGTTTGTGTTCACCCAAACAATTCCATGTTTTCCATGAAAACTCCCACTTTTATCCATGTGCCAACATAACTGCACAAGGGTTTTCTAATCATCAATGAGCCTTTCAACACCATTAGCTAACACAATGTAGCATTAGAACACAGGAGTGATGGATGCTGGAAATGTTCCTCTGTACCTCTATGGAGATATTCCATTAAAAATCAGCTGTTTCCAGCTACAATAGTCATTTACCACATTAACAATGTCTACACTGGATTTATCATTCATTTAATAGTATCTTCATTGAAAAAAAAACTGATTTTCTTTCAAAAATAAGGACATTTCTAAGTGACCCCAAACTTTTGAACAATAGTGTACGGCAAAACAAAATTTTGGTTTTCAAGCCAATATTTTCAATAATATCGGCTGACCAATGTAACAATAAAACTCTTATTTCACTATGTGGATGCAGCAGGCTGCAGGTTTTAGCAAAGAAAACCAAATGATTAATAAGTTTACTCAAGCTGGTGGAGACCCAAAACAGAGCTAAAAACTACGCAAAAGCTCCAGTTTACTCCATCAGAACTGCTTATCAGATTAAAATCCAGTTCCAGCTACATATCAGAGGCTTTGACAGATTTTTTCTGCAACTTTTCAAAACAGACAATGCAATATTTATGCTCTAAAAAGGCAACTGTATGAATGTCTTCCTGGACAAAAAAATAAAAGCTTTTCTTTCAAAAACAAGGACATTTCTAAGTGACCCCAAACTTTTGAACGGTAGTGTAGATCAATATACAAACAGACTTGATCTTGCAAACACATTTTTTGTCATTTAAATATTTCAGTTTCTCTCTACACACGTCTGCTATCAAATAATAAAAATAGCTTTAAAATTAGACACTACTAAGTCAAAAATGATGACAAAGATGCACTGACTGATAGACAGAGCAGTACAATATACTTTTCATTGCCTTCTATCATATTCAGCTGCTATAGTTACTGCTTCATTTGCAGTCATGATGCACTGATACTGATAAGATGACCCAACAGTTTCTAAAGAAATTCAAAATGAAACTTCCTTAATCGTGAGTTTTTTTGGGTGACATTTCTATGTTACGATAAAACTGTCTCACAAGATCTTGAAATAATTTAGTCATCACTGTTGCTGCAATGACACAGAAATTAAAAACCCACGTAGGCCCTACGACGTTTCCTGGACGCTTACATATAATGAGAAGCCTGTTAAAATTTCCCAGACTTTGTTTATAAGTTGTATGAGAACTTTTTGAAATATTTTTAGAATGGAGTTTTTTTTTCAGACTAAAAATATCAGACATCTAAACTTGGGCTTAACATGTTTGTCATATATATCAGACATAAAACATCTCAAAAATAGTCAACTACTTGCTCCACTAAGGCAAAAATAGAAGACTTCACATATGAAAAGCTTTTCAATAAAGAATAAGGATGAATGCAGCAAGATCTAAATGAAGTTAGAGAATAGAGATGAAGAATTATTTCCTGTTACTGTAGTTAGAAAAATTATCATTGGGTGGGCTAAACTAAATTCTTCGACAGCAGATTTGGTCTCCTTGTTAGTAGTTATTTATTGTGTTATGGGACTTTATAGGTGAACTTTCTCTTTTCACCAACACCGTCATCTCTTCCCTTGGACTATTTACTGTATCGATCAACTAGATGACAGAGTATTACAGGTTTTCTCAGTCGCTTTGGTACATTTCTCCAATCATCCTCGACATTTGCAGAACAGTAAGTGCATTTCTCAAAACAATTCATACAAATAGCAAAACACCATGGAATACCTGCAAAAGCCAGTCTCTGTTCCAAATCCTTAGTTCATCTCTCCAAAGTAAATATGTCAGTGAACATGTCAGTGGATCAGAATGACCAGTCCTGGTGTCATTGTGTCGATCAGACGGTCAGATTGCTGAGTCATGTTGTCATTCTAACAGTGTTCTCTGGAGGGATGTTCTGATTAAACTATGGATAAAGTTTAATGACAGTTATTGTAAACTGTAAGTTCCTCCTTAGTGTGTATGGGAGATTGATTCCAAGAGACTGGACAAGATTTACATTTAGGCTTTTACTGTTTGTGCTGTAATCTGTTGACAGACCACATCATTGTGATACAGAAACTAAAACAGCGCTGCATAGCACAAAGAAAAAACAAAAAACTACAGTAGAAATGTGAACAGAGGACAATCTCCTGAGGGAAAACTGTCCATGCAGGCTGTAGGAATTCCAGTCCAGTCTTCCTACACCTCCTGATGTTCCTGTCTGTTGGGACACAAATTCTCATCCACATCATGAAATATCTTCTCTTGTGTCTTTAAGTAATTTCAGAAAACCCAAACCCTTCACACATTTCTCTTCGTAGAGAAAGTCAAGATTCACCTGAGAGCAATTTACCAACTCAGGACAGATTTAGGAAAAAGTCTAATGGAAATGTATAGAAACATCCTGACATATTCTGACAACTTGTGTAAAGACTGATATGATGAACTATTGCCTAGATGTTGTGGGGGGTGAGACTATTCAACAGAGACCCATGAGAATACATTTAGATCAGCAGGACAGAAACAGCTGATAATGGAGGAAACAGCAGAGAACTGGACAGAATCATTTCATGGATGAACCAAAGCATTTACAGCTGGTTCACAGAAATGAGAAACTGCTTTTTGATGTGCACAAGTGACACAATGATGTGAAGATTGAACAAGTAGTTTAGAGAATTTCAGTTCTGATCTGAGAAATGAACCAAAGCGACTGAGAAAAACTGTAATAACCTATAAGCTGGAAAATCTTGCTCAATGGTTTGCAAACATTTTAGTCACAACCTTTACTTGTGATTATGTGCTGTGTAAATCATCAGAAGACTAAATCCAAGGCATATAGTGTGAGAAACGCTGGTCTCGCTAACCTGATCTCACTGTGACATTAATGAGAATTAGTTCTGTTGCCAAGGAGGTTTTCACATACAAGAAATCTGACTTGGTGTTTTGGTGCATAATAACAGTGGCATGCAGAAGACCGATTGAAAGGCAAGTGTTGCAATTCAGTGGACTTAGTGTTACAGAGCAAACAAGGAACAACTATTACAGGTCAAATCAACTGCAAGTGTAGAAATTATAGTAATGACAGATATTTAGTGTGCAGGAATGTGCAAATCATTCACTTGAGAATGGGTGAAGTTCCAAAATGTTTGGTGTAACCAATTTGAGAAGCATGAAGGATAAACAACAATCCTATTTTAAAAAGCTGTATGTTAAAGTAAAGCACTGAGTCAGTGTCTGTGGTGGAGGAAGATGGAGGTCTCTGGTCCAGATAGACTTCAACCTCCTGTCCAGATGGGAGAGGAATGAACATTTAGTGTGTGTGAAGATAGAAAGATAGGGGATGATCTAACGGTGTCTCTTATACTCAGTTTACACTGAGATAACTGAAAGAAGCCACAATTCTTTGGTTAGAGCTTAAAAACTACTGGACTGGACAAGACTAATGTTTAAAACAACACCACAGACAGACAGACAGACAGAAAGATATAGAGACAGACAGACAACAGACAGACACATAGATGACAGACAGACAGACAGATATAGAGACAGACAACAGACAGACACATAGATAACAGACAGACAGACAGACAGACACATAGATATACAGACAGACAGATGGATAGATATAGAGACAGACAGACAGACAGATGGAGAGACAGACAGATATAGAGACAGACAGACGGAGAGACGGAGAGACAGACAGATATAGAGACAGACAGACAGAGAGACAGACAGATATAGAGACAGACAGACAGAGAGACAGACAGATATAGAGACAGACAGACGGAGAGACAGACAGATATAGAGACAGACAGACAGAGAGACAGACAGATATAGAAGACAGACAGAGACAGACAGATATAGAGACAGACAGATGGAGAGACAGACAGATGGAGAGACAGACAGACAGAAAGATGGAGAGACAGACAGATATAGAGACAGACAGACGGAGAGACGGAGAGACAGACAGATATAGAGACAGACCGACAGAGAGACAGACAGATATAGAAGACAGACAGAGACAGACAGACAGAGACAGACAGATATAGAGACAGACAGATGGAGAGACAGACAGATGGAGAGACAGACAGACAGACGGAGAGACAGACAGATATACAGACAAACAGACAGACAGACAGACGGATAGATAGATATAGAGACAGACAGACAGAGACACAGATGACAGACGGAAAGACATATTCATATATACAGGGGTCTGTTTGCTGCTTTCTGATTGGCTGTCTCCGTCCAGGCCCCGCCCCCTGCTCCTGCTCCGTACCGGCTGTCTCTCATGGACTGTAGAGTCTATCTGCAGTCAGTTCATTAAGGGCCGTTCTAACGGTGACTGCCTGACAACAAATACACTATGTCCCACCTTTAAAGTCACTTAAAAGGGACAGAATCGGCGTTATTTCCTGGACCAGCGCCCACCAACATGGTTTTGAAGTCGGAGGACGGAGTTGGT
Source organism: Amphiprion ocellaris (assembly GCF_022539595.1). Classification (NCBI taxonomy): domain Eukaryota; kingdom Metazoa; phylum Chordata; class Actinopteri; family Pomacentridae; genus Amphiprion; species Amphiprion ocellaris. Next base: position 33,366,525 of record NC_072783.1, on the reverse strand, counting down.
AAGTTTGTCTGAGCCGCTAACCTAGAGGCTAACAGGTGAGCTAGCAGAACTTTATGGTGACCGACAGATGGGTGGATATAACTGACATAACATGTTGTGATATGAAACCAGAGCTGCCTGAATAGGAGGCAGTTTAACATGTTTCTGACGTTCATTTCCCTGTCAGCAGAGCGACAGCAGCGAGTCCTCGTGTGACTGGTTTGTTAAAGCTTTGTGGCAGACTTTAACTGGAACAAGGGATCTATTATTACTAATCTGGGTTGGGGCCAGACCTCATGGGGGTCCACAGTTCAGGCGTCTATAAATACAGTCAATGCGCCCATTTATTGGTCGGACATGAATGAACTGCCCTCCTGTATACTCAGTTCTGCTCAGTTCTGCTCAGTGGCTGCAGCTCTTCTGAGTTCAGTCTCCAGGCTGTGGCCAAAGAGAGAGACTGCAAGAGGCCAGCAAAGACAAATAAAAAGGGCTGCAACTCACACTTTTTAATTGTCAGTTACACTTTTTGACTAATTGATTACTTTCTTGGTCTATTAAAGGTCTGAAAATGTTTCCCAAAGATTAGGTCCTGTTTTGTCCACAAACCAAAGATACTCAGTTTATTTCATAGATGAGCAACAAAACCAGAGAATATTTACATTTAAGGCTCTTTTCTCTTTAAAAAAAAAAAAAAAAGATCAAAACTGATCGGTTGATTATCAAAATTGTGTTTTTAAAGCAAGAGCATTGAGCTGCCATATGTTTTTCTGTCTCTAACATGGGGGAACCTATCAAAATCAGTACCAGCTCGTCCTGTCAAGTAGTAAAAGCAGAAGCACTACTTGTACAGGTGCAGTTTCAAAGCTGTTTTCTACTCCTCGGCCTGACTGCTACCTTATTTTTAAACAGATAGTTTTACTAGTGGTAGTTCATTTATCCGTTCTATTTAAATGACTTTTCCACCCTCAGAAAGCAGCTCACGTTGTCAGAGACTTCACCACTTTCTCCCTCCGTGACATAAGGATGTTTTTTGGCATGTGTCGGGGCACATGTTGTTCTCATCTGATTTTCTTGTGCTGTCTGTTTTCACCTTCTCACTTGTTGGACTTTTGAGCCTTAAGGCAGTGCGAATGCAACCAGGGAGGAGGATTATATCACAGTTTGAGCTAGTTATCCTCGGGTCAGGAAACACAAACGGACAATTATCGCCTTGTTAACACTGAAATGGACATTAAAACTCTTAACCTCAGAGTACTGATGTCTTTGTCTTCGCCCTGAGTCCTTGGTCATGCTCTCATCTGTGACCAAACACGTGACGAGCAGAAAAAGAAGGCTGATTTGCTTCTTCCAGAACACAGAGTTGCTGTTCAGTAGTTTTATGTTTGTTGTATTTTGCCGTGGAGGTGAAGTGAGTCAACTCCTCATTTCTTTACCATACATTGTTTTGAAGACGATGCTAAGCTGCAGCTCCGTCCCGGCCTCGCCTTCCCTCTCGGACACCGGTGTCCACGTGGGGGAGCCTGTGTTTGATGCTGGTAGATGGAGGGAGGAGTCAAGATGGACAGAAGGGGGGAGGAGAGATGAGAGTTCAAGGGTTTCCCCCTCCTCACCAACACACTCGTCCTCATCTAGCTGCAGGCCTGCTGGACTGAGGATTAGAGGGCAGGGAGGCTGGACTGGAGGACCACAGGGTTGGGATTGGGATTGGAAAGCTCGGGCAAGGCTGGTCTATTTCTGTACTGCTGGAAACACCAGGCTGGACTGCAAGAAAAAGGGCTGGAATTGGTGACTAAGCTGCATCAGACCTTGTAGGAATATTCTGAGCTGAAGTGGTTGCACTGGGACCTCAGCAGACAGAAGCTTTCTCTGGTATGAACCTCAGGATTATGACATAATGTGTAGGCGTGTTGTCATAACTTCTGCATTTATTTTTTTTTTGCAGAAATTATCTGAATGTGTGTGTGTGTGTGTGTGTGTGTGTGTGTGTGTGTGTGTGTGTGTCTGTCTGTCTGTCTGTCTGTCTGTCTGTCTGTCTGTCTGTCTGTCTGTCTGTCTGTCTGTCTGTCTGTCTGTCTGTCTGTCTGTGTGTGTGTGTGTGTGTGTGTGTGTGTGTGTGTGTGTGTGTGTGTGTGTGTGTGTGTGTGTGTGTGTGTGTGTGTGTGTGTGTGTGTGTGTGTGTGTGTGTGTGTGTGTGTGTGTGTGTGTGTTGTCACATCTTCTTGAGAAATCTCATGAGAGCGGGAAACCGAGGAAGAACACACGGTAGCTGCAGACTGATTAATGTGGTTTGTTGTTTCAGCGCATCTTCAGGAGGAAGTGATGTGTAGTTTATAAAGCAGATAGTAGAAATGTGAAAGAGAGGAGCTTTGGGCCTGAGTTTGTTGGTTGTCCTGAGCAGTTGGTCATCAGCAGCAGGGCTATGGCAAGGTGTCCCATTACTTGGCATCACAAACACACACTTGACGACCTCGAGAATATGCGAAGCAGCTGGCTGACGATGCATGTTGTTATTTATGTCAGAATGTGTGTGTTTTTGTGTTTAAAGAAAGAGGATGAAATGACAGTGTTTCATAAGCTGGCGTAAATACCTGTTCTTATTTCCTCTGTTAACGGCAGGACAGAGAGAGGAAGTGAGCGTAAAATGCCAGTTTCACTGCCTGTCTGCTCACAATAGTGCGTTATTCTTGTCCTCAAGTTTATAATAAGAGCTGCTCCGGCCTACTTAAACCTTTCTCTGTGGGTACGGGGTATGTGGGTGTGTAATGAACCAGTGCATCGCTGTCTGTGTGTTTGCAGTATGTAAATTATATCAGTATCCGAGGCGCCAATACACCTCAGACTTGTATGAATTTGCCTTGCAGAGTCAGACATGTGTCCAGGTCCTGAGAAAGCCTTTTAAAGAGCTTGACAAGAAATTTATACTTAAATATTTTCAAAATTCAGCTTTTCCAGCTTCTCAAAGGATTCGCAAGATTTCAGTAATGATAAACTGACTACATTTATATTTTATTATCTGACAGAGCAACAGTTTTGTCAGGATGAGCTGCTTTTTATTATATTTTGTGCTGTTCATTTATAATAATCTGTAGGTTTATCAATAATCATTACTCCTGCTTATTGGATCACAACATAGTATGTCACTTTAAAGGTACAGTAGCTTGTAAACTCTGTAAACTATGTAAATCTGGTTTAAAGATCTGTGAAAAGCTGATAAGTGGACTTTAAAGTTTCCAAAGTTAACCTTCACACTGGAGTCTTTTTTCTTTCATTCAGAGTCTAAACGGATGACGATGTTAAGGCTCTTTTTGTCTGGGATTTTTTCTGATCATGCAGGTTATGTCAGGGTCCAGATGCTAAAATTATCCGAGCATGTTATGTGTTTTAAAGTCTTGACTGGTCTCACATTGTTTCCCCAGAGGCTGACGCTGAGTAATTTGGTCATGATGGCGACGTGAAATGAACGGTTTACTTGAGTTCCTCTGCAGGAATCCTCTAATGAAGCTGACAAACAGCAGCAGCACAGCTTTATTTGTCCTCCGTGGCTGCTTGTTACTCAGCACAATTTGTGCCTTTTCTTCCCCTTTTCGCTAGTTTGCATATTTTAAAAAACAGAATCTGTTGCAGAGACTTTATTATGGGGCACCCAGAAGAGGAAGAGCAGTTTTATTTGACAGTGCAGAGGTGTGATGTTTGAAATATGCAGATCACTACAGTGCTGCATTCCCTGTCTTATTACAGGAATTCTGTCTCATTTTTCTTTTCTTGAGAAAAACCACAGGTCTGCACTTCCCTCCTTATCCCACCTTATCGTTCCTCTGCAGATACTATGCATGTGTGTGTGGGCACATGAACTTCTGTTCTATCAAAGTACACACTTGGCCAGTTCTGGGTGTGTTTTATCGAAGTGGTGGACAGCAACACAGTCAGCTCGACATGCAGAGTAACATATCAGGTCTAATGTGACATTTAAAGAGCAAATTGGCGACATCAATGAATTCATGTATGATGAAATGTAACATTTAGTGTAGTTTTAGTAGCTGTAGGATGCACTGGAAGCAGCTGGGATCAATTATGATACGTCTTCTCTAACACAAATTGACGCTACGTTTTACAGTTCCCGACTAATTTACAAGTTTACGAACATAAAAGAAAACTTTGACGATCTCTGACCGTTGCTGTCGCTGGTGCCAGTACCAGACGTTCCCTTTGTCGTTTGTTTTATTAAGTCTAGGGGTTTTTTTAAATGTCGAATCAATATTGCGCATCTTGTCTCCATAACAAACCCTTCAGTTAATACTTGGGATAAACTTTATCAAAAGCAGCAGTAATGTTTAAGGCCACGGGGGCTAGAAACGTTTGGAAGAACTCTTCGTTTCCACCACAGAAACCAGGGTGGGAATTATTTTGCCTGCCAGAAAGTTGCAGTGCTTTCTGGTTTAGGAAGTTTGGGAGCTGCTTTCTGTGTTGATGATTTCTGATTCATTGAGCACTTGCAGCATTTTATTTTAGTGAAAAATCTATAGCTGCTGTGTGCTTCGACGTGTGTGAAAATAACAACAGCCATATGGAATTACTTCCCTATCTTTAATCAAGTGTGTTGTTTCAATTCAAGAGCATTATTTCTCCATTTCATGTGCTATTCTCAAACTCCTCTTTCTCTAATAGTCCCTGCTCCAAACTGTTTGTCTGCACTCTGATATGCCTCCACTGCTCATTATATGTACTTCATTCGCTGTCTTTTAGGGCTTTTGGAGTTAGTACATACACCAGTGTCTGTATTTTTGCTATAGTAGTTACGCATCTTATTAGCCCCGTAGCACATTGACTTCCTGTCGCTTCGCTAGAGGAGAAAATTAGGTCAATTAGTTGTTTTTTTTTTTACAGCGTCCCTTAAGGGTGGTTGCTGTTTAACCATGTCCAGCATGGCTCAGCCAAATGAAGGACCTCAATTAAGGCTTTTGTTTGAATGGTGCTATCGCTTTCATCAGATTTAATTAGGAAGGGCATAGACCATGGTCTGGATTAAAGATAGAAAAGTAACCCATACAGCTGTCATTTTATTAGAGGACTAATTCACCCAGTCTTTCCAGGTCAACCAACAATCTGACCTTTTAGTTCTCTGAAAAAAAAAAAAATCCTTGGACTAAACATTTTAGTGTGTTAAGAGGACCGCGAATGTTCAGTATGGACATTATTTCATGGCTAAACATCCATTAGTTGATAAGACATTTCATTTAAAACCACAAATAATAGCTTCAAAAGAAAAGATCAACACAGTTATAAGGACCAATCATCTGGGAATCATAAGTGCTTCTAAAAAGTTTGTGCCAGTCAGTTATGGAGTCACAGGAGTGCCAAAATAAAAGATATATCTGTTAAAAAAATAAGGAAATAAATGTGTAAATATGAATAGGAATAAATAAATCTGTTAAAAATAAGGAAATAAATGTGTAAATATGAATAGGAATGAATAAATCTGTTAAAAATAGGGAAATAAATATGTAAATATAAAGAGGAATAAATAAAAAACAACTCTGTTAAAAATAAGGGAAATAAATGTGTAAATATAAAGAGGAATAAATAAAAGATAAATACGATTTTTAAAAAGTGCAAATGTAAAGAGGAATAAAAAATAAATCTGTTAAAAAATAAGGAAATATGTAAATATAAAGAGCGATAAATAAAAATATGGAAATATAAAGGTAAATTTTGTCTTTGCTTTTTCCTTTGTGTTATATTTTATTCCCTTTTTAGATTTATTTATTGATTCTTTTATTTATTCCTCTTTGTATTTACACGTTTATTTGCTTTTTTAAAATTTATTATTGCACTCCTGTGACTCCATAGTGAGTTCCGTAGATGCTGCGATTTAAATTGTGGCCTGAAGATCTATTCCTAGACCTCTTCCACTTTTGTGGCTATTTTTAACACTGCAGTCTTTTGTTATTTTGTAACTTATATTCAATTTTCATTTGTGTAACTCCCATCTGGACAGTATCTGTTTATTCTCAACTTCATCTCAGTTTAAACTCACAATACTGTAATCATTTTAATAACAGAAAATACTTATTTTTCTGTTTATCCTAAAATAATTCAATCTTAATAAAGTATATTAGTTATCAGGTGGACTAAGCGTATGCTTTTATTATTACTATTATACAGAAAATCAACATTGGTTGTTTGTGTACTGCTGTATCGTGGGTGAACTCTGCTTTTTTATTTTGCGTGCACTGCAGTGGATGTGTATAAATTATAAAGTCAGTACTGAAACAGTTGCAACACTTAGTTAACGGCACATTTCACTGTGATTAAAGCACTCAGTCAGTTTCATTAAATCAGCACCAGCCGTGTTGTTGTTGTTTTAATTCATTGTTCTGTGCAGAGGAGTTCAGTCTCTCAGTCTCCGACACCTACAGGTTTTCTGTCATTAAGTCGACACTGTTAGCAGGAAAACAGACATTTCTGCTAATTTATGTGACTAAAAACGTGGCTCGGAATCTGAAAGCATGTTTGATTTGTACAAAACAAGTCTGTTAACATTTTGCAGAGCCTAATTATTTAGTGCAGTTTCAGAACTGTTGTGTTTTATTATTTCTATGTTGTTGAATTATTAGTATTATAGCTGAAAGTCATATTTCAGCTTGTTTGAAATCAAAAAGGTTTGATTTCATCCTCCAGTTCAGGTCGGGATGCTGGGGGATAATTTGACGGATCAGATTGTGTTGCCATAGTGACCCAAAGCAGTGGCACTCTCAGGTCTCTTTTGCTTTTTGTGTGCTTGTGTATATACAGTATTTGTATTGTGTGCGTGAGCAAAAGAGAATATTTGATTATTATATCTGAGTGCTTTGTGTTCTCGTGTCCTCAGTGTCTGATGACCTCAGTCCAGAAGAGCAACAGGAGCTGGAGAGCATCCGCCGGCGAAAAGAAGAGCTACTGCTGGACATACAAGTAAGAACACAAACGCTGTGTCATCTTAAACTTTAGACTAAATCCAAGACTTAATCTGGGGCCTAATGCATGAAACTGTGTAGAGTCATGACTAAAACACGGTCATGGAGCTTTCTTCATCCAGAGAACATCTCGGATGGAATCGATTTGACGTGGGAAAAGAAACAGATCTGCACATTATTTCTAGAATAACTGAGTCATCCACTAAGATCTAATACATGCTAGTCTTATTAGCCTTTATGAATGATAAGCCAACATAAAGAACTACTATTTGCCGCATATTAAATAGTTTTAACCTCATTATTGCATACTGAAAAGATTACATAACAGATTTGGTACCAGCGTGTAGCTGCACTTATTCGTATCATTTCTGGAAATAGAGCTATAACCAGTCATGATCCCAGCACAAGAACTATTGAGGAAAATAACGCAGACCAGTTAGCGTCCTGTTTTTACATGATCTACCACGTTGGTTGCTGCGCTGTGATACGCATACTGATTTCACAAAGTTTACACCTGACTTTCTGGCCGTCTCTTGTAAGAAAATGCAGCCACACTGATGATTTTCTTTGACGTGATGCCGGTTAATGTGAGCTGACTCGGAGTAAACATTCAGAACAGGGGGTCCTCGATTTAAGTCACAGTTCTGTTCCTACGGTGTGACATAAGTTGATTTTCGCCGTAAGTCGGAACTCTGGTGAAAATGTAAACAAAGTCGTTCCGTGCATCACGATATGCATCAGTTTACGTATTTATACAACTACAATCATTAGTTCACACTGAAACACAACTCGGTAGGAAAATACCGGCGAAAATGTAAACTGTAAGTCTGACTGACGCTGGGAGCCATAATGAAGTTAACGAATGTAGCATGATCCAATGCGGCGGCAAATATAAACAAAGCCATCTGATAGCACCGCGTGACGACTGTACATACAGTATTCATCCACTGTGCTCACCGTGTGACGACGTATTCATCCGCTCCACTCGCCAACTAGTTCCATTAAACCAGTTAGGACGTAATGACAAAACGTCGTACGATAAACGAGGACCGGCCCGTAGACCTAACGGTGAAACAACGTAAGTTGAGGACCTCCTGTAATCATTTAGATCAGTTATACCTAACAGTATCTATTAAGTTGGATGAAATCAAAGTTGTGAAAACATGGGGGTTTCCACAGGTAGTCTGTTCATCCTGTTACCAACAATAATAAATTAATCTTCTCTTTTTGAAAGTACCACCAGAGATTTGGTCAGATTAAAACATATCGACCAACTAGTCCTCCGACCTGGAGACTGCAGCTCTACTGTTTACACATGAAGCAGAAATATCCATTAGTTTTGTTCTGTATCTTTTTGGTAAATCTCAATAATGGTGGAATCTGGGGCATGTCCATGAGCCCAGTTAACCATAAATTAATGCTAATATGCAATAAATCACTTGTTGGTGTGTTGAAACTTGCATCCACTCAAACAGTCTGTAGATCTATAGCAGAGCTGTGGATATTTAAAGTCCTTGTTTCATTAATTTATCTCATACGTCTGTCAACCAGCATTTGGGGTGATATCTCGATCATCAATATAAAACACTGCAAGGATTATCAATGATTAATTTATGCTACAAAAATCCTCTGTAGACTACAAAAATAAAACACAAACAGGAAAACTGGCAAAAACTTAAAGTGTTTTACTTGTGGTTTTATCTTCCATCTATCTTCAGTCGCCTCCTTATTATATTATGGAAGCACATTGTCTTTACAAAATAGAAAATAATTACCGATTAGGGTCTTTTTTTCTTGATTATGAATATAAGTGGGGTTTTTTGGTGTTGTTTTGGGACATTTCACATTAAGCCTTTACTTGTCTGGACCGATGTGAACTTTTACAAGAAAGGGGACGTATAGTGATGCAGTGGCAGCAACCTGAGCCCCATTTTTAGCTTGTATTTGTTCACATTTTGGGAAATTAAGTACTAAATTAGGTAAATTAGCTAATAACGTTTCCCTAACATAGACAGTAAACACCAAATATCCTCCTGTATGCCCAATGTATAAAGAAACTCTTCTAAATGTGATTTTATGGAAGACATTCCACATAAATACACAACCAAGTAAAAAGAACACAAAGTTAAATAAGACATTATAGCTGTAAGAAATTTAAGTGTAATTTTCGCTGCTTTCTTCAACATATTTTCTTCTAAACTCAGGAATCTGTACCGATGTGTCTATTGAGGATGTTCATATGGCTGACGACAACAATGTGATTTATCTGTCAGCACTAATGTACTGACAGCAATCCCTGACATCCTAAATGTGTTGATTCTCTGACATGTTCAGTTCCTGCCCAGGTAGTCATTCATAGATCATCTCATAGTTATAAAATAGTTTCCACCTCATCGTGTTTTTGCCTGATCTGGAGTCTCACCACATGTTCTTCTGCATAAATACCGGTTCATGTTCTTTTATCTTGTTTCCTGTCTTGGACAACATGTTTTCTGAACGGAGCAGCCATAAAAAGAGGAGTTTGTTTTTGTCTTCGTTGTGAACCTTGCGGTTGTCTGCACTCTGTAACGTTTTATTTTTTAGTCTGTTCAATTTATGTCCAGCCAGAAAGGAGCAGGAATTACACAGGCTGGTTTGTTTTCCCCTCTTTGTTTGAACACCACATGGTAATTGTCTCCGGTCTCCGTGTCCTTGAGTACAGTTGGACGTTCGTGTCTAGACCAGTGTGCCTGGGGAGGTGTGTGGATGTGTGTTTGGAGGGTTGGGGGTATCAGGGTATGACCACCGGAGCGTTACTGTACACATTCAAGACAGATGATCCTCTTTGTGTGGGGGTTGGACCTTTAATTTATATATATATATGTGTGTGTGTGTGTGTCTCTCCTCTCTAGCTCTTTCTGCCTGGAGGGACAAGTTAACCCCTGCTTCAGTTCCTCATACAACCTTAAATAAATGAGCAGGACTCCCTGTGTCAGCTCTGCTCTTTAGTTGGGTATATTTGTTTCTGCAGTATGGAGAACAGAGCTGGCCTTATATTCAGGATATAAATTCAGGATAAAGGAATTCTCAAACCCAATAGAAGGCCAAAGTTAGGCCTCTTTTATGATATTTTTCATGGTTTGTTGGAACAAAAAGGAGTTTCTATTTATTTATTTGTGTACTGGCAGCAAATATCATCGTCTGTTATATGGTGGAGTTCAGGGAAGTTGAAACCACTAATGTGATTGGAGGTAAACTGTCATTTTTTTCAAGCAAATATCTTCAAAAATGTCCCTGCCTTCAGCTTATTTGTGAGGATTTGATGTTTTTCTTTCTCTTATGTGACAATAAACTGGAGAAACTTGATGACATCTGCACAGGCTTTAGAAACTTGTTGTTGGCATTTTGTTTGCTTTTTATATTTCTACATTTATAGGCCAGGCACATAAACAATATTCAAGAAAACACAGAAATAATTTGCCTTTATTCTGTCAGTATTTTTGTATTTAAGTGGCTAACTTGCCTGACTATTAGGGCTGAAAAAAACAATCATTTAACAACATTAAACACTAAAATTTAATTCTCATATTTGAAAATTTGTAACCACAATATATTTTTCATGTTTGCTTTGTACATGCCTTTTAAATTAAGTTATTATTAAAACTACTGTTGACTGGGTTTTTGTCAAACATCTAATTAATCGCTTGACTAATTTCATTTCCTGTGTGACCAGTTACATTTAAATAGACTGGTAATTGTCCAGTAATGAATCTGACTTCACTGGAAAGATGTAAGAGTTGATTCTGCCTTATAGTATTTTTAATAGTGTTACCTGGAAAGTATTTTATGAACTTTTAAATGAGTCTGACAAAATACAGGAATACAACTCCTGTGGGGAAATGTTGAAAACAAAATGTAGTTTTTGGTCCCTAATTTGCAAATTTACCTGCCAGTCAGGATCAAATCAGATATCATTAAAAAATAATCATTTGAGTTGGGCTCCAATAGCAGCTTTAGTTTAGGCACCAGTGTCAAGTTGCTAATAAGACCTTTTTGAATCTTTCATTCATGATGTCACTAAGATTTTTCTTTACTTCTTTCTGACTAAACAAGTCTGACTAATCGAACCTTTAACATTCAAAAGCGTAATATATACACATGTAATTCATCAGAGTCAAAGAAGTGACTTCAAAATGCAAAGTTTGATGGAAGATCCTCCTACAAGAAAATAACAGAATATGTAGCACTTTTTTTCCAACTTGATCTAATAATGCCGATGTTTGTCGGTGTTTGGCCCTGTTCCAAGCGTTTTATTATGCCTAATATCACTTCCATGGAGACGCCATCAGAAGAGTCTGACTCACGCTGGGAGCCATAATGAAGAGCAAAAAGTTAGTGAATGTAGCACAATCCAAGGTGGAGTAGAACCAGAGAATGGAAACAAAGCCGTCTGATAGCACCGTATTCATCTGCTCCACTCGCCAACTAGTTCCACGTAACCAGTTCTGATGTAACAACAAAACACTGTAGGTCGAGGACGTCGTAAATTGAGAACCAGCCCATGACCAGTTTTGACGTAACAACCAAACGCCATAAGTCGAGGATGTCATAAGCCGAGGAACCCACGTGTGACAGTTTTTGCTTGTGCTACTTACACACAGCTGTCCGGTGAGAATCAAACAGCAGTGAGATAAAAATAATACATATGTTTAAACTACCTGGACAGATTTAGAATGATTTGATAAGCTAATCCAAGACAGAGTTTAGATTTAATAAAATGACTTTGAACCTGTCCACATGGCTCAGTCAACGAGGTGCGCAGCAACGACGCACAAAGCAATACACAAAGACCGAGACGCCGTGAAAACTGATGGATAGAGTTCATCACCGAGGTCGACTCATTCAGCGTTTCTCCCCCTCAGACCCCCACCTCGCGTTGCCCTTGGGGGTTGATGGGTAATGAGCCGTGAAATATTCCAGTAATGGAGACAGAGGACGCTGTTAGTTTGTACTGGGGGGGTGGTTGCCATGGAAACGCACATGGAGGAATCTTATTTACCTTTTCGGCTAGGGCAGCGCAGCCTTGTTTTCACACACATGCCCTCGCTCACACAGAGCTGTTCACGATTGTAGCTCTAATCTGAGACCTCATCTACCAGCAGCTCTGTCCCGTTATTAACTCAGTCCATCAGCATCTTCAAACACCCAGTAGAAAAAAAGGAGCTGGTTAGGGGGGTCCAGGCCTGAAAAACTGTCCTTTAAAAATCAAATGTGGCGTCATCTGTCACATTCTAATGCCCAACCTCATCATATACATGAATCACATGTTTTGTTGTATATTTTAATGCGTTTATCCACCTGATGGTGAATTAAAGGAGAATTATTCTTCTCAACCCCCACAGTCTATAAATAGCTGTTAATATTTAAAGCTACTCCTACACATGAACTTATCTAATTAAGAACCATTAGGCCCTCATTATTAGTTTTTATCTATTTATTGACACCTTCACTGTAAAGTTTATGAAGACATGCCACAAAGATAGTTAATGTTTTGTTTTGGTAGAAGCATACAGGAAAGTTTTCTTCTTTTATTCCTTTTCAACACTGAGTCATGGGCAGTTTGGCTTTTTTGACAATAATTCACAGAAAAAAAAACTAAATATATACTAAAATACCGACTGGAAGTGAGTGAAAACCTGCAATCACTTATATTTTTGACTAATTCACATTATTTCATAGAAATGAAAGGGAAAGTCTTTTTTTTTTTTTTTTTTTTGGTAAAACGATTCAATGTTGAAAAGCAATAAAAGGGGAAAACGTCCAGTGGGTGCGAATACTTTCTATAGGCACTCTTATTTATTGAAAATTAAAAAGATTATTTTTAGGAGGAACATGTTTTAGTCCCATGTGTTAATTTGAAATCGATTAGAAAATCGACCAAAATATCAAAACGTGTGAATCCCTTGACTCCAATTGCTCAAATCTACTAAATCAGCTCAACTTCGGTTCATATTTTGCTGTATAAAGCACAGTGGAAATATAAATAATTCATGCCTTTGTCCATTCCTCAAACCCACAAACATCTGTATAGTACATCTGGAAAATGCTTTATCAAGTAGCTGCCAGCCATATATATAGAAGTAGCTTCTCTAGTGAAGTTTTCATGGTTTGGGCAATCAGTTCAGCTTTTATTGATCAGTTTTTTGGCTAGTATTTGTGCACTAGTGTACACGAACTTTTATACACATCACCTTTGTCGATCATCATTGCATTTAAGAGGAGGCTAGTGACGAACAACTTGTCAGTCAAAACAGTTGTATTAGAATCAAAAATGTAAATGCTAACGTCGACAGCTGGACTTAAACGAGCAGTCGGCTTATGGAAAGCTCCGGTCCTTTATCTTTTCTGGGCTCAGAGTTTCTCCATCTGCTTCCCTCCTCTGTTCTTTTCTCCATAAGCTAAGCCAGTCGAAGTCTTAGATCCTGCATGTTCCCGTCTCCACACCAGTGTAACGCTCTAACAGGCCTGGGGTCGGAGGGTGGGCTGGATGAATCTGGATCAGCTCTGGGTGAGGGGAGGGTGGTGGGCTCTGACCCCAGAACAGGTGCTCCAGTTCCCAGAGAGGATTTTTTGCACAGAGCAGCTGTTCAAGGAAACTCCTGCCCAGAGACAGAATGAGTCTGACCGAGGGAGAGGGAATCATGTCTGGAGCTGTAGAGGCTCTAGATCAGGGGAGTCCAACATGCGGCCCGTGGGCCAAAAGCGGTCCTCCAGAGGGTCAGATCCGGCCCTCAAAGTGTAAAAATCCCAGAGAAGACATTAACTGCAGATTGTAAATTAGTAAAACTATAAATTTAAAATCATTTCTAGACCATGACAAGTTGTTTGGATCATAAAGTAAAATACTAGATTGTCTATTGTTCTTTTGTCGTTTTGTGTCTCATTTTTGTAATATTTTGTCTTGTTGTTGTTGTTTTTTATCTTTTTTGTCCAACTTTCGTCATTTGTTTCACATTTTTGTCATTTAGTTTCTCGTTTTTGGCGTTTTGTGTCTTAGTTTTGTCATTTTGTGTTTTGCTTTATTCATTGTTTTGTGCATTGATTTTGTGAGTTTTTTGTTTTGTGTTAGTCTATTTTTTTTGTCATTTTGTATCTGTTTTTTGTCGTTTGTCTCATTTTTTTGTCATTTTGTTTCTCGTTTTTGCCGTTTTGTGTCTTGTTTTTTTCATTTTGTGTCTAATTTTTGAAATATTTTGTCTTGTTTTTGTAGTTTTTTGTAATTTTTTTTGTCCAACTTTTGTTGTTTGTTTCACGTTTTTGTCACTTTGTTTCCCAGTTTTGTTGTCGTGTCTTATTTTTGTCATTTTGTGTCTAATTTTTGTGATATTTTGTCTTGTTTTTTTGCCTTTTTTTTGTCCAACTTTTGTCGTTTTGTTTCCTTTTTGTCTCGCCTGTGTTTTATGTCTTATTTTTGTCATTTTGTGTTTGCTTTATGCGTTGTATTGTGTAATTTGCCTCATTTTTTTTTTTTTGTCGCTTTGTAACTTTTTTGTCAAATTTTTTTAATCTCTTTTTTGTTTAGTTTGGAGTCGTTTGTCTCATTTGTTCAAATTGGGCTGAATGTGGCCCCTGAACTAAAATGAGTTTGACCTCCTGCTCTAGTGGGTCGCCTCCTCGGCAGCAAAGTGCTCGTCTGGATGTGTTTTTCACTGAGATGTAGGCGGAACAGACAAGCATGTGTAATTCACTGTGACGGTGTGATCAAAGCCTCTGCAGAGGATTATGTAAAGGGTTAGATATCATACAAACATCACATGTATGTGCTCCAAAGCCAAACAAAAACTCACGGTCCCTTTTTTTTCCCTTCTTCCTTCCGTTTCATCCCTCTTCTTCTTTCTGTCTGCTCTCAGAGGCTGAAGGATGAGATAGCAGAGGTGACCACTGAGATTGAAAGCCTGGGTCTGTCTGAAGAGAGGTAAAGTGTCTCAGCTACCATCTCTGTGCCTCGTGCGAAGGCAGCACTCATATACTCAGCCTGGTTTCAGTGGAAATAAATTCATGGAACAAGTCAGAAACACTCAGAACAGAGCCTACTGCCTTTTGGGATTGTTGAAATAGTTTATTTTTTTAATTAAATGTTGCGTTTATTAACGTCACATCCGATTTCTAGTGGAGAAGATAACAGCAAATATCAAGAGAATAGTTAATTTTGTCATACGAGCACCAAAACTGGCTCGTGTATCCATCATTTGTTGAAATAACAGAATGTTAGCCACTTGAATTTATTAAAATAGCAACCATTTTTTTAAGATGTCAGCCATTTCCAGTATGTGATCCAATATATTATCACATGGCGTTATCTTTTGGGAGTCAAAATATAGAGAATTTAGCACTTTGAATCCAAATTTACAAGAGCTAGCGCTATAATGTATAGCTTTTAATAGCTAGATCTAAAGTGGCTCTCATTCTGACCCTTGTAATTTCCCTCGGGATTAATAAAGTATCTGTCTGTCTGTCTATCTATACGTCTGTCTGTCTGTCTGTCTATCTGTCTATACGTCTGTCTCTCTCTGTCTTTCTATCTATCTATACGTCTGTCTGTCTGTCTGTCTATCTATACGTCTGTCTGTCTGTCTGTCTATCTGTCTATACGTCTGTCTCTCTCTGTCTTTCTATCTATCTATACGTCTGTCTGTCTGTCTGTCTATCTATACGTCTGTCTGTCTGTCTGTCTATCTATCTATACGTCTGTCTGTCTGTCTGTCTGTCTGTCTGTCTATACGTCTGTCTGTCTGTCTTTCTATCTATCTATACGTCTGTCTGTCTGTCTGTCTATCTATACGTCTGTCTGTCTGTCTGTCTGTCTGTCTGTCTATCTATACGTCTGTCTGTCTGTCTGTCTGTCTATCTGTCTATACGTCTGTCTGTCTGTCTTTCTATCTATCTATACGTCTGTCTGTCTGTCTGTCTAGCTATACGTCTGTCTGTCTGTCTATCTGTCTATACGTCTGTCTTTCTATCTGTCTATACGTCTGTCTGTCTGTCTTTCTATCTATCTATACGTCTGTCTGTCTGTCTGTCTATACGTCTGTCTCTGTCTGTCTTTCTATCTATCTATACGTCTGTCTGTCTGTCTGTCTATCTATCTATACGTCTGTCTGTCCGTCCCTCCATCTGGACATCCCATATTCCATTATGACTTTGAATGAACAAGGTTTTATGGTGTTTAAACATGTTTTTCGAGTGTCAAAGAATTCCCGAGACAATGATAATATCATTAAAATTTGTTCATTTTCAAAAAGTTCAGAAATATGACACTGCCACCTTGAAAACGGACAACATTTTGAATGAAAATATAAGTCGTGTTTGGCAATTTGAGCGATTTTTTTTTTCCCGTTATCTGCCCCAATTATTCCACAAAAACCAAAATGAAGCCTTAAAACTGCTTATTTTGTGTCACCAAGAGTTCAAGACCAAAAGATATTCAGTGGAGAATACTGCAAATACAGTATGCACTCATCTCTTTTCAATGTACTGAAAGCTTCATTTCATTGTCTGAAGAAGGTGGAAATGTGTCGTCCAGGTCAGTGATGAGGATTTAAATAGAGAAAAACAACAAATCCTCCCTGAAACCAGATGGTTTGCTATTTCTTTTCAGTAAATTAGTGTTGATTCAACCATGAAAAGATGGAGTATTTGAAGAAGATGTTCATCTGTTTTTAGGAAAAGTATGCAGAGGAACAAACAGATGGCCACGGGCCGTAAGAAGTTCAACATGGATCCCACTAAGGTAAAAACGCTGTCAGAGCACTTCCTTGTTTCATGGAACAGATAAATGCAAAGTCGATTTTCAGTTTGGTGAAGGTTTTAGTCGAGAAAAACCTCAGACAAAAATGTCCAACTTGATTTCCCGAAGTCTGAGGTCATGAACATAATCAGCTGAGAGAGGCAGCATCATTTTCATTTTTATTTAAACTGACTCAGATCAATTAATTGATTAGAAGAGTTAAAACCATGAAACTGACAAACTGTCTTCCAAAATTATCTTATTGTTTTCAGCTCTCTGGATAAAGTTTAGTTTCTTTCGTATTTGGTGTGTTTGTATTTCCAGTGTGTGACGTTCTGTGTTTTCTGGTTTTCTCTCAGGGGATTTGCTTCTTGATCGACAGCTCACTGCTAAAAAACACCAGTGATGACATCGCCCAGTTCCTCTACAAGGGAGAAGGGCTGAATAAGACGGCCATCGGAGACTACCTGGGGGAGAGGTCGGTAATACCAGCCACGTTTCTTCTAATTATCAGTTCATTTCACTGCAGAGGCACACGTGTTCCAGAAAACGATGACATGTGACAACTGGCAAACAAAATACTAATGTTTTATTAGTATTTATATAGCATTTACACATGGGCTTTCCTCTGTTTATGAAGATTTATTAGATGTACACATTTACCTACTGGCGTATCATAAATACATGTTATTGTCAGCTTTCTGATGGTCCTTGAACTTATGTGGCTTTCAGTTACATCTGAGAATTGCCCAAATAATTAAGGCTTAAAATCATGATATTTGATAGAAGTCACTTTATTCTACGTTATTTTAAAATTTGGCAAAATTAAACTGTGTACATTTGCCAGATTCTGTAGAAATGTAAAAAAAATCATCTCCTCATTGCAACTAGGAAACCATCAATGCAGGGGTGTCCAACATGAGGCCCGTGGGTCAAAAGTGGTCCTCCAGAGGGTCCAATCCGGCCCTCAAAGTGTAAAAATTCCAGAGAAGACATTAACTGCAGATTGTAAATTAGTAAAACTGTAAATTTAAAATCATTTCTAGACCATGACAAGTTGTTTGGATCATACATTTTAAAAATATGTAACATTTTGTCTTGTTTTTGTTGTTTTTTATCTTTTTTTGTCTGACTTATGTCATTTGTCATGTTTTTGTTGTTTTGTGTTTCCTTTTTGTCTTGCTTGTGTTTTTTATCTTATTTTTGTCATTTTGCGTTTTGCTTTATTCTTTGTTTTGTGTGTTGTTTTTGTCATTTTTGTGTTGTCTATTTTTTATTGTCGTTTTCTTTCTTTTTTTGTCATTTTTTGTCTCGTTTTTGTCCATTTTTTGTCACTTTAAGCTTTTTGTCATATTTTTTCTCGTTTCATGTCATTTGTATCATCTATTCTTTTGTCGTTTTATTTCTTTTTTATCATTTTGTGTAATTTTTTTGTCTCGTTTTTGTCCATTTTTTGCCACTTTTTAACTTCTTAGTCTAACTTTTTGTCTCTTTTTGTTTTGTTTCGTGTCGTTTTTTGTTGTTTGTTTCTTGCTTTTGTCATTTTTTTTGTCTCATTTTTGTCACTTGTCCATTCTTTTGTCGCTTCGTAACTGTTATGTCTAATTTTTTGTCTCTGGTTTTGTTTTGTGTCGTTTTGTGTCTCATTTTTGTAATATTTTGTCTCATGTTGTATTTTTGTCTGTTTTTGTCTGACTTTTGTTATTTTGATCATAAAATAAAATCCTATATTGTTCAGTTCCAGATACCTGAAACTAAAGGTTTTGTCATTTTGTTGATAAACTGCGATGTGGAAGTTTTAATGTGTAAATGATAAACTGAGGCTGAATGTTGCTGAAACTGAATTTATATTCAGGTCGTTTATGATGTTTTGTAAAAGCGATGTTCATTAAATGTGAACATTTTCAGAATGTACTTTTTTGCACTAAAACAAAGGAAACGTTTGTAGTTGTGGTTATTTATAGGTTGTTATGTTATGTTTTTACTGGTCACTGGAGATTAAATTGGGCTGAATGTGGAACCTGAACTGAGATGAGTTTGACTCTTCTGCATTAATGACTCAGATGTGACTGTGTTTAGACAGAGCACACAGGAGACAAATATGAAAACAAATTTAAAATGTAAGTAGTAAATATCTGCAGTATGTAGAGCCACCATTCTGTCCAGTATTAATAACACCTTTGGGCCTTTGGAAAACGCTCTACATGTTGATCTCAGGTTTTTTCAGTTTATGTTTGTATCAGACTGCTCAAACGTTTTGGGAATTTTCTCTCCTGGCTGTGGTTGTGCTGTTAAATGAGTAAAAATGATCCCACAGTGAGTAAAAATATGACAGGAGGCAACAAACAGGACAGTTTGTTTGTACAGAACAGTGTATATAATATTGTGTTGCATTTTCAGTTCTAAAAGATCATCCACGAGTCTTTGTGTCTCACTTCTCAGTGAGTTAAACTCAGCCGTGTTCACTTCTTGATCCTGTCTTTTTCCGTTTCCTCCCCCTGCGTTCGTGCACTCGTGGGTGCGTTTCTTGTGTGGGATCTTCAGAGACGACTTCAACATCGAGGTTCTTCACGCCTTCTTAGAGCTGCACGAGTTCACAGATCTGAACCTGGTTCAGGCCCTCAGGCAGTTCCTGTGGAGCTTCAGGCTGCCTGGCGAGGCTCAGAAGATCGACCGCATGATGGAGGCGTTCGCCCAGCGATACTGCCACTGCAACCCCGGAGTGTTTCAGAGCACAGGTACGTGAGCATTCAGTGGAGGAAGAGGCGCCAGCGTCACGAGAAAAGCAACTTAAAGTCCAACTTATTAAATACTGTCAAAGTGAATCTACAGAAGCAGCAGCAAAACAATTATGTCTCCTAAAATAACTTTATTCCAGCCTCATGCAGTTCTGTTTGTAGGAAAAACACACAAGCAATCATCAGTTTTAATTCATATTTATTGTAGAAGCTTATTATTTCAAGTATTTTACACAGAAACAGTAAAAATAGTTATAGTTGAAACCAGCTGTAAGAAACACAGGAAAGTTTTTTTTTTGATGTGTTTGAGTAATTATTATTATTCTTTATTTATTTGATCGGGGACCATGCAGTTAACAGACAACATCTGATGTCTTACATATAGAGCGTATAGCATGAAGCTAAGTTTCATCTCCCGTCCCTGGTTGGGCTTTTCAGTAAAAGTAGACAAAGAGGACCAACAACTCCGACAACATTACAAACTACATTACACACACAACACTACACACACAACGACACTATCACAGTCAGTCGGACCTTATAGATGTCATCGGTGGGTGCATTGTGGTTTTTACATCCTTCATTGTGTCTGTTCTTAGATACCTGCTACATTCTGTCGTTCGCTGTGATCATGTTGAACACCAGCCTGCACAACCCCAACGTGAAGGACAAACCCTCCGTTCAGAGATTCACCGCCATGAACAGAGGAATCAATGACGGAGGAGACCTGCCAGAGGACCTGCTCAGGGTGAGGAGTTTATTTCACTGCTGTTACCGACAGTATTCTAAACACTGAAACCACAAGGAATTCATTTCATGGTTGAAAGAAGTCCCACTGTGCCAAGAAGTTTAGACAGAAAACATCACGTGACTTTTTTTAAAAAAAAATTTGAACACCCTGTCCATTACTTTACCTGTCCAATAGGAGCAGTCCAGCCACAGTAACTATAGCACTGTAGTTGTATTGTATCTGTGCTCTCAGCTGGTGCTTGTCTTCAGATGAGGGTTGAAGAAATGCATCATGTTTAATGTTGTATCCTCTCACCTTTCTATAGTGTCTAACTGGCAGTGGATTAGAACCAGCTGTTCATAGGAATCAGGGAAATGCACAACTTAATGTGAAATCACCCCAGAGAGTATTCAGAAGGAAACCAAACTTCCCTACATGACTCTTTTTGAGCTTATTATAAAATCAACAACAGTCCCATTTCAAAGAAAAACTACCTCCAAAGAGGCTCGAGAAGCAAAATGAAACTTTTCTCTTCCTTTTCTTTGTCAATGTGGGGATTTTTCTAACAAAGTGCTTCTGTATTTATCTTCCATACTTGAAACAGCACAGGTGTTTTTTACTTGTCATGTTCTTGTTCATAATATTTGTAACTTTATCATAATCCCTGGAAAAATATGATTTTATTTTCAAGGTACTTTCTGGTTAACCCTGTAAAACTCACTGTTCAAAAAATATATCAGTTTTATGTTTTTAATTGTTATTTTGTATTAATTATATCTAAATAAATGTATATTGTTTTTGCAATTTTTTTCTATATTTGGATTTTACAGATTATATGTACATATATAGAATATTTTTAATGTTTTAAAAATTATTATTTTATATTATTTTTGCTCCATTATTTTCTATATTTGGATTTTACAGATTATATGTATGAATATTTTTAAATTATTATTTTATATTATTTATATATAAATAAAAAAATTTTTCTATATTTGGGTTGTACAGATTTTATGGAGAGTATTTTTTTAATTATTAGTTTTTATTATTTATATATAATTTTTTTTTTTTGCATTTTTTTTCTATGTTTGGGTTTTACAGGGCTAAATAAAGGTCAGATAAGATTAAAAAAGATACTCATCTTTGTGCTGCATCCTCCACAGAATCTGTACGACAGTATCAAGAACGAACCCTTTAAGATCCCGGAGGACGATGGGAACGACCTCACACACACCTTCTTCAACCCCGACAGAGAGGGATGGCTGCTGAAACTCGGTATGTGAACTAAAATATTTCATTTCATTGTGGATCAGTGCAAACAGGTCGTCCCTCTGCTGGACTGGACGTGTATCAGCACCTGAGTTCATGTTAAACACTGAAATAGTTTGAGTTGTACTGCTGTTGACCTTCTCCTTGTCTGTTTGTGTTTCATGGTTTTGGCTCCAGGAGGTACGTACCCCTCAGACAGCTTTAATGCACTGCTTTGCTTCTGAGCTGCCCCACCGCCACCTTTTTTTTTTTTTTTTTTTTAACCTCCACTGGCTGTATGCATTCACCTTCGCATCGCAAATGAAGCCAGATCATTGATTTTTACCAATAATTTCATCCTCTGCTGCTGTGCCCTGATGTGGAAAATGTATAGTTTTCTAACTTCTGGGCTCTTTAAACTGGCGACTGACCCGAGTTTAACCTCAGCTTTTGCAGCCAGCTGATTAACCTGCTGCTTTGTGTCGTCGGTGTGCTTCGCTTTCAATATGAGTCCAGTTTTGTGTCTTTTCTGAAGTCGTAACTCACCTGCAATCCGTCCTCAGGTGGACGAGTGAAGACCTGGAAGAGACGCTGGTTCATCCTCACAGATAACTGCCTCTACTACTTTGAATACACCACTGTGAGTAACTCCTGTCCTGAAATCTCCTAAATACTGTATGCATGTTTGGGGAATGTTATACTTACAGCTCTCACACTGTAATTTATTTTCTCTGTTTACAAGGACAAGGAGCCCAGAGGGATCATTCCACTGGAAAATCTGAGCATCAGAGAAGTCGACGACTCCAAGAAACCAGTACAGTGATCCTCTTTCTTTTCTCTTTCTGACACTCGGTGGCCACTTCTAGATCTCTGTAGGTTTGATTTATGTCAGGTAAAAGGTAGAGAAAACATCCAAAATGGAGGAAATGTTCACATGGGAGAGATTTCTATTCCAGAATTGGAGGACATTTTACGTCCCACCCATTAAATTTCCAAAAATCCATGTACAAAATACTAAAACATGCAGTTGTTGTGTAAATGTTTTTGTCCTGAGACCAAATCTAAAAGAAACTAGGAGAAAAGAATGTTTGAAAATATTTTTAAAAACGCCAAATAAGTCTGAATTACCCCCTAAAATGTTGTTTTCCTCTGATGACCAAACTGAATCTCAAATAAAACTGCTAAACTGAAATTTAAATCTCCTTTGTTTGGTTTTATTTTTTTTCATTGATGTCTCTTGTAACTGTAAGAACAGTTTTTTAATCAATATAATATTTTAAATAATAATTATGATGTATGAACGTCTCCCACAATGTGTTAGCATGACCTTTTTAGCTGGTAGAAGAAGAAAACAGTGAATCACATGAAACGCTGGAATTAACATTATCATCAGTGTTCCTAAAGAATGACTAGAGCAAAGCTATGTCGTCTCTTCTATTTTCCATACTTTTATAACATCAGCCTTGATTCAATGTCTCACTCTACCTAAAAGATGCAAATCACCACAAAAACACATAAAATCACTACAACAGAAGGCAAAGTTATTTTTAAGAAATCACAAAATTAATATAAAAAGATGAAAAAACATGACAGAAAGACATAAATCACCAGAAAAACATGCAAAATCATCATAAAAACACACAAAAATGCTACGAAAGGAGGAAACTATCACAAAAACACACAAAATCCCCATAAAAAGATGAAAAATCACAGCAAAAATACACAAAATCACTATAAAAACTGGTGAAATTACCACTAAAAGACGCAAAAACATCACAAAAACACACAACACCACTACAACTCATATTATCAGGATGAGACTAATTCTTTGGACTGTTTTCCATCAGTCAGTTTGTCCTCTTGGTCAGCAGTAGCAGCAGCTAAATATCTAGCTTCTACTGAGAAAAAGGGTTCAAAACAACACAGAAAACATGGAATAAAAATGCTACCATTGATGTGGAAGCTGAGCCAATCAATACCTATTATTGATCAATATGGAGCAGAAAACTGGAGAAGAGAAGGCTGATTTTTCAAACATTTTGGAGCCCAGATGTCCTCCAGTTCTGGAATGATCCATAAATATCTGGTGATATCGAGCTGCACTCAGATGTGGACTGATGCCTCCAAAATGGTCATAAAGTTAAAGTTAAAGTAAAACTGTTGGGTTACTACAAAAGCAAAATCCTGCTTTCACATGAATGCATAATAACAACGATCTAATGGTATAAATATATTCAATGCAGACTTTTAACAATGTGTTTTCAGTACTTTTACTAAAGCAAAGGATCTGAATACTTCCTCCACTGCTGCCGAACACTTAATACAGTTAAACTGCTTGATTAACAGGTGAAAAGCACAAATTGTGTGATTGTCTTCTAATAATCACCTTAAATTAGCAAATTCTGCTACAAAATGCTTAAGAAGAAGATTGGGCTTCACTAGTTCTGGTGAAGCAGCTGAAGTAAACCTCAGTATCTTGAAGGTCACATTTATCCACATCTCTGCTGTGAGAAGTGCAGGACGACACCTTAGTGACATGACTTATCTGTGACGATGACACAGACTTTCAGAACTAATCTGTTTACGGAGACACGTTACTACTGACTAAAGTACCTTTACTGCCCTCGTAGTACTACCTAATACTTCTGATACACCACCGTCCAACTGTATGAACTTTCTGCAGACATAAGGACACCAGAGATGCATTTCTATTATCCTACTCTGTAGTTCCCTTAGAGAATATGTTCTCCAGCTGTAGAGGGTCCATGCTGACTGTCATTAACGCTCTCAGACCCTCATGTACTTACAGAAAGTCCAACATTGTCCATAAACCTCCTGACTCACCTCGTCTCTTCTGTTTCTCCCAGAACTGCTTCGAGCTCTTCATCCCCAATCACAAAGATCAGGTGATCAAGGCCTGCAAGACGGAGGCGGACGGCCGCGTCGTCGAGGGCAACCACACTTTTTACAGAATCTCAGCCCCAACCGCAGAGGAGAAGGATGAATGGATCAACAGCATCAAGTGAGTCACAGCTGAAGGTTCTCTCCTGCAGATGATGGGGCTGACGATGATGAAGTCTAACAGTTTTCTCTGTTCAACCTGCAGAGCTGCCATCAGCAAAGACCCATTCTACGAGATGTTGGCCGCTCGGAAGAAGAAGGTTTCCTCCCTGAAAGGTCTGTAGAGCTGCAGAGATCAATCCTGGAAGCAACAAGCAGAGTCCTGCTGGAGGTGGACCTGAAGCTGCTGCTGAGATGCCTGGACCTGCACAGAGGATCCGCTTTATAAGAGGACTCTGCTTTATAAGAGGATCCTCTATTACCTTCAGTAGTGACACCTTCTGCTTTACAGGTCTGACTTCATGTTGATTTCCAATCTGCAGATGAAATGATTCATCTTTTTTTTTTCTTTTCCTAAAATGTCACCTTTTGAAAGCTCCTGCAGTTCTGTAATGATGCTCTGGTCATTACTCCCACTCACCTGGAAATCTGTCTGATTGGCCTCAGAGCCTTTTCACAGTCGATGTTTGTTCTGGTTTAGCACACCGAGCACCTAACAGCTACTGCAAATGTTTCCATAAAGGGAGGAGAGAAATGTGTGACGATGTAATATGAGGTGTGATCAAAAAGTTCAGAGATTGTGCCTGAATAAAAAGCAGTAATAATACCTGATTTAAAGTCATCTTGTGCAGTGACACAGCGCTTGGAAAGCTCCTTCGAAGTGTCGAAACAGTGATCCTTTGACTTCACAGTGAGCCAAATCTAGCGGGTAGGAAGGTTAGGGTTAGGTTGATGCTTGTCTTATTGTGGCCAAAAAGCGCAACTGGAGCACCCACATACTATCTCACAGTTTAGGTTGTTTGTGCTGAGCGTCCTTCTACAGACGCCTCTGAAGAATGGGGGATGAATTTATGATGCTCAACCACGTGATATTGGAAAAAACATCTAGCATGGTTTTGGTCGAGCTCCTTACTGACGTGCCTTCTTTACAGTCAAAACTAAGGATGTCCTGATGAAGTATTTTAGGCTTCCAATCCATTTATTTAGCCTCTGCTGATAATATTTGCCTAAATAATGCACAATAGAAGTACTGTAGATTGACTGTAGTACCTGGTTGTGCCACCAGGTGGATCCTCTTGCTTTTTAATGCTGTAGAGACCAGAGATGGATGGATAGATAGATAGATAGATTAACCCTTTATTGATCCCGCAGCGGGGAAATTCACACTGTTATTAAATTACAGAGGAGGTGGTCGGTGTGGTTATCAGAGTTTAGTGAAAGAGCACTGTGACAGAGACTTCTAAACTTCTGGATTCTGCTGACGGACACAGATTGTGTTTAAATGTTTTCCACAGTGAAATCGAAAACATGCACAAAAACGCAATGATGATCGTAAAACATCCTGAGTTGTGACAGTTAATAATTTCAACAGGAAAAGACTCTGAACTTTTTGATCGCACCTTGAATATTAAATTACCAGCTGCACACCAGATACAAAAAAGCTTCTGCAGCTTGTGAAAGAATTTCTAGGATGAAGGAGTTACAGAATGAATCACATCAAACTGCACGAGTGATTCAGAGACTTTGATGCATCGACAGATCAACTTTAGGACTCATTCATGTGAAACTCTGAATCCCAGCGATCACTTTGTTGCCATACGAACCCTTTTTCTTTTCTCCGCCTGTTTTCTTTCTGCTGTTTGGTCAGTGCACTGTTTCTGAAAATGAAGGTAACGCATAAATAGCTTAATATTTATTTATCCAGATTTCTTGTAATTTATTGTTTTCTTTTTGTCTCATTAAAAGTTTGCAAACAAATCTTCTGCTCCACTTCGACTGTACATTTATAAGACTATTGTGATCATTTTTATTGTTCTGTATGATAGATTTTACAGGTTTGGTTGATTTAATGTGAAATCAAACTAAAATAATCCCCTCAGAATCATTTTAGTGTATTTAATGAAGCAGTGCAAAGTTTTACCCTCATACTATGAATATTTTTAGACCTATAGCTCCTTGAATACATATGGGGGTTGGTCCAAGAGTCACATTTTTAAATGAACCTTATGTGTTCCAGCATTTTTGTTTCCACATGACATTTTCAGGGCTGAAAGACACATTTAAGCTTGTTAAAAAATTAACAAGATCAATTTTATGTCCACTCCAGGTGTCGAAATCTTTTTTAAAAAGTCACAATTTTTTTCTTTAACTTTGAGAATCAATATCAAGGATATATAATAGGCCCCATAGTAAAACTGCATCAGAATGACAAAAGAAACACTGGTACCATGGAGTTGTCTATTTTCTGATCATTTGCAGGGAAAAAAAAACTAAAAAATTAAAGCATTTTGGGTAAAATTTTATAGGTGATTGATCAAAACAAGTTATAGCAAATGAAAGGTCTGATTTTTACTCCGCCAAGGAGAGAGCAGAGTTATGTGATGATCAGTGTTGGTCTGTCTGTTCCCAACATTACTCAAAAACAGACTAACAGATTTGGATGAAATTTTCAGGGAAGCTCAGAAATGACACAAGGACCAAGTGATTAGATTTTGACAGTGATGCAGCTTATAGTCTGGATCCACGGATTGGTTAAAGATTTCTGTGTCATTGCCGGATAGCAGCACGGCGTCACTGTAGCCATGACTACCAGTGAACACTACATGATCACATGATTGTGATTCTACTACAAATCCACCACTGAGGACTTATCAGGACTTATCCGTCAGAAATGATCCAAGGAACAACTGATTAAATTGTGGGGGTGTTTCTGAATCCCATCAATTTCTGCCGCCTGCTACATATTTAGGTCACGTGATTCGGTATCCATACATAAAGTACACATGCAGAACACATGCCTGTGCTCAGAGCAAGGTCATTTTATTTGTGGGTACATCTATATTAAATTGACACAGTCTATGTTGCCATGATTTCTGATCATCAATAATTAATAAACAAATGGTGTGTTTATAAAAAAAAATGCATTTATGGCAAAGAGCAGCCTTGGAGGAGGACTGCTCTCTGAGTCGAAAAAAAAAATGCGATTTTTCAACATGTTGTAAAAACGTGCCATATGATGAAATAATGTAAAGGAGGCCGTGAAAAACACTCCAGAAAGGTTTTCTTTGAAAAAAAAATCATCTTCAATTTTGGCGCAAAAAAAACGCCTTACTATACTATGTCGAAAAAAAATGCGATTTTTCAACATGGTGTAAAAACGTGTCATATGATTAAATAATGTAAAGGAGGCCGTGAAAAACACTCCAGAAAGATTTTCTTTGAAAAAAAAATCATCATGAATTTTGGCGCAAAAAAAGCGCCTTACTATACTATGTCGAAAAAAAATGCAATTTTTCAAACATGTTGTAAAAACGTGCCATATGATGAAATAATGTAAAGGAGGCCGTGAAAAACACTCCAGAAAGGTTTTCTTTGAAAAAAAAATCATCTTCAATTTTGGCGCAAAAAAAACGCCTTACTATACTATGTCGAAAAAAAATGCGATTTTTCAACATGGTGTAAAAACGTGTCATATGATTAAATAATGTAAAGGAGGCCGTGAAAAACACTCCAGAAAGATTTTCTTTGAAAAAAAAATCATCATGAATTTTGGCGCAAAAAAAGCGCCTTACTATACTATGTCGAAAAAAAATGCAATTTTTCAAACATGTTGTAAAAACGTGCCATAGGATGAAATAATGTAAAGGAGGCCGTGAAAAACACTCCAGAAAGGTTTTCTTTGAAAAAAACATCATCTTGAATTTTGGCGCAAAAAAAACGCCTTACTATACTATGTAAAAAAAAAAATGCGATTCTTCAAACATGTTGTAAAAACGTGCCATATGATGAAATAATGTAAAGGAGGCCGTGAAAAACACTCCAGAAAGGTTTTCTTTGAAAAAAAAATCATCATGAATTTTGGCGCTCTTGTCACATTTTGGATGACATACTAAACTATGACGTTTTAATAATATTTTCAATGACAAAGAATATTTCTTTGCTCTTTTTGTTCCCTAAGCTGGAATCAAACCTGCGTCTCCAATGTAGTTTTGTTTATGAGGCACCCTCTTAACCAGTTGAGCTATCTGGACAGCTTTTTTTCAGTTCTTGGACAACATCCTAAAGCATGACGTTTTTGTGACATTTTGGACACCTTCCTATACTATGTCAAAAAAAATGCGATTTTTCAAACATGTTGTCAGAACGTGTCATATGATGAAATAATGTAAAGTAGGCCGTGAAAAACACTCCAGAAAGGTGTTCTTTGAAAAAAAATCATCATGAATTTTGGCGCAAAAAAACGCCTTACTATACTATGTCCAAAAAAAAATGCGATTTTTCAACATGTTGTCAAAACGTGTCATATGATGAAATAATGTAAAGGAGGCCGTGAAAAACACTCCAGAAAGGTTTTCTTTGAAAAAAAAATCGTCATGAATTTTGGCGCAAAAAAACGCCTTACTATACTATGTCCAAAAACAAATTTGATTTTTCAACATGTTGTAAAAACGTGCCATATGATGAAATAATGTAATAGAGGCCGTGAAAAACACTCCAGAAAGGTTTTCTCTGAAAAAAAAATCATCATGAATTTTGGCGCAAAAAAACGCCTTACTATACTATGTCGAAAAAAAATGGGATTTTTCAAACATGTCAAAATGTGCCATATGATGAAATAATGTAAAGGAGGCCGTGAAAAACACTCCAGAAAGGTGTTCTTTGAAAAAAAAAAATCATCATGAATCTTGGCACAAAAAAACGCCATAGTATGCTAATTCGGAAAAAAAATGTGATTTTTCAACATGTTGTAAAAACGTGCCATATGATGAAATAATGTAAAGGAGGCCGTGAAAAACACTCTAGAAAGGTTTTCTTTGAAAAAAAAAAAACTATGACATTTTTTGGATATTTTGGACGACATACTAAACTATGACGTTTTTGTGACATTTTGGACGACATACTGAACTAAGACGTTTTTCTTTCTACTTCCTGAAAAGTTTGTTTTTTTTCCCTGTTAAAAGGGTGTTTTCCTTGCCACTGTCTCCTTAGGGCTGCTCTGGGGTTCAGACATATGGGTTCTGTAAAGCGTCTTGAGACAATTTGACTGTAATTGGCGCTATATAAATAAAATTGAATTGAATTGAATTGAAAAAAAGACAAAAACTGTTATTATTGGCTGAACTAAAGACAGTGATTTTTCTGCTCACATGTTGTGTTGTTGTAAACTTCCTCTTTCAAATAAATAGCCTCCTAACCCCCTGGAAACCAGCGTTTGTCCTGTTTTTGTGTTGCTCCTCTGCGACCCCAGACAGCCAGGTCCTAATGTTTTTGAGCAACACACCATACTATGACGTTTTTACAATGATGGTTCTACTATGGAACCAGTTTGACATGTTCAGGTGTTCTTTGTGTGAAAACTCAGAGATTTCAGGGATCAGAAGGTGGTTTTCAACTTTCTTTGTTAAGTTTCTGCTTCAACTTTAAACTAAATTTCCTTGACTAAGCCAGCCCTCTGGACTTCCAGGAAGCTGTGTTCCTATTGGCTGTCCAGGTGGCTGCTTGGTGTTATCAGGAACACCTGAGCAGCTCAGTGTCTTCCTGCTTTGTTTAGCTGCAGACAAACATTTCCTCTGTTTCTCTTCACCACTGAACTGGGTTTGGTTCTGTTGCTTTAGTTTGTTTTTTAGGCGTTGGCTTGCAGCTTCCAGCAGTAAAATCATCTTTAATGTGTTTCTTGGTGTGTTTTAGGGCTTTGTACTGGATAGTTGTCTTGGTAAATGTGGTTCTTTAGCCACAGTTATCACATGGTGCTAATGTGTGCAGTGATTAGTGGATTTGCTGCAGCTGAGTTGTGTCTTTATCTTGGCTGTAATGAGTCTTCAGAGGTTTCTGGTCAGACACATTCTGTATTCTTGTTTGAGAACCGACGTTCGTTGTCCAGAAGGTAAGAGATCCTGTCCTGATTCTCTGTTCTCAGAGGTTCTCTGGTAGGCTGCAGGAGACTTTAGTGTTTGGGTTGTGCTAGTTTGGTTTTTGTATGGTTTCATCTGGACGACTATCTTGAGGCCCCTCCATGTGGTTTAGTGAGGTTTTCTGCAACAGTTCTACAAAGCAACCTGCAGCAGAAGAGACTTTGAGAGTTTTTAGGAAGTTCTTGAGACCAGACTTTAGAGCAGCAGAAACATTTGTCAGCAGTTTGAGCAGGAGAAGGTGAGCTTCAGAGTAGAAATGAGATGGAAACCTTCTTGACCCGTGTGGTGAGGTCCTGTACCAAGAGTTTGAGCAGGTTGTGAAGAGTCTGTAGTTCTTTGGTCTGAAAGCACAAGAAAAGTCGACTCATTAAAGGAGAAAATAGGAGATATTGTTGGTTCTTCTGTCGCTTTGCAGTTTCCTTAGACTGAATATCAAGTTTATATTTTAAATGATTTCCCATGTGAGCCCAAGAAGACTTCAATAAACTCCCTCCCTCCCCTGAACACAACACATTTTATTGCTGTTAAATGTTTTTTTAATATGTTTTTGAGTTTTAATAGTTTTAGCATAGTTTTTTTCTCTTTGCTTGTTTAGTTTTGTCATCTGTGTAAAAGGTGCTAAACAAATAAAGTTGAATTGATAAACTGAATAATTGACTAACTCATGATTGTGACAACAGAAGTATTTTCATTGTGATTTAAGGGTTTGTTTCATTTTTAAGGTTGGGGTTAAAATCTTGACAGAAAAAAAAGATTAAAGAAATAAACTACATTAAAAAAAAAAAGCAATTAAAGGAAAAAAGCATTTAATACAATAAAACTTTTGAAAAGAAAATTAAACATTAAATACAATTAAATTATATTAAACAGACAAAATATTTAATTAGATAATTAAACAGAAGATACAAAACGTAATTATGAAATCAAAGAAAAATTTTAAACAAAAATATTACACATTAAAGATGAAATATTTTAGATAATTAAACATTCAAAAAATACAATTAAACAAGAAGAATATTAAACATGAAAAAAACAAAACATTTAATTAAAAAAATTAAATGTTTAATTAGAAAATTAAATCTTAAAGACAATAAAACTTTAAATAGGAATTAACAGAAAATACAATAAAGCATTTTTAAAGAAAATTAAACATTAAAAGGTGGTAAAACATTTAAAAAGAAAAAACGTAACAAAGATTTAATTGAAAAATTAAACAATGGGAAAGAAAAGGAAATTTTTCAAACAAGCCAATAAAACATTTGAAAAAACAATTAAACATTAAAAAGACAAAACATTTCAAAAATCAAATCAGACATTAGAAAAGAATAAAAGGTGAGAAAAGAACAAAACTAAACATTTAAGAAGAATCAAACTAAAGACAAAACATTTGAAAAGACACCAGTTAAACTTTCGAAGATCAAATTAAACAGAAGAGACAATAAAACGATCAAAAAGAGCAAAAACAGATGAAAGTCTTAAAGTGTTTTCTAGTCTGAAATGAAAACATCAAGTTGTTTCTTCAAACATTTCCTCTTTCTATGTTCTTGGTTTGATTGTGGACAGATTTACTAAGAACTCATTTCAGAAAACTGCTTTCCAGATAAAGTCTACTAGAGGTTGAAGGCATTGATCAATCTAATGTTACCTTCTGATCTCCACAAACTTTACTGTTCAGTAAAGAGAATCAAAGTTTGTTCAGGATTTCTAAACAACCCACAGGTGAAGGTCGGAGAAGAACTCAGATGGATGATCTAAATGTGAAATCAAGACTCATGGTCACAAGTTTTAAGGCTTCTGTTAACCAGAAAGTTCAAACTAACAGAGAAGTACTGAGAAACTTTTAAGATTTCAGTCCTCAGACTGTCTGAAGGTTCAAACTAACAGAGAAGTACTGAGAAACCTTTAAAACTTCAGTCCTCAGACTGTCTGAAGGTTCAAACTAACAGAGAAGTACTCAAGAACTTTTAGGATTTCAGTCCTCAGACTGTCGAAAGGTTCAAACTAACAGAGAACTACTGTGGGACTTAGAAAATTTCAGCCCTCAGACTGTCTGAAGGTTCAAACTAACAGAGAACTACTGTGGGCCTTAGAAAATTTCAGCCCTCAGACTGTGTGAAAGTTCAAACTAACAGAGAACTACTGTGGGACTTAGAAAATTTCAGCCCTCAGACTGTGTGAAAGCTCAGGTTCTGAGGACTCGGGAGGTGTGGAGGCTTTGGAAAGTCTTGGAACTGAGGGTTCCACCCTCCAGCACAAAGGCTGAAGTCCCACCTCCTGAGAAAAACGGTCAAGTCGAGACTCGAGTTAAAAAAAAACTTGAAAACGACAAAAAATAGATGATAAATGCGCAAAAAAAAGAAAAATTAGTATCTGAGCGAATAGCTCAGGGGGATAAGAGGAGAGACTACGGAGTGGAAGGTCGCAGGTTCAAGACCGGCCAGTGGCAGTTTTGTTTCTTTGTCTTTGTCAGGATTTTGAGAAAATTTAAGAAGTGTCTGGTCTTGAACCAGCGACCTGCAGCTCCATAGGCAAATCCTTAACTCACTGAGCTACAGATCAGATACAAAGAAATAAATTCGTCGCCCCTTTGACATCGTAGTTCCTCAAGTGACCACATGGGTGGAGCCAAGGCGGAGTCTGGGTGGAGTCAGGGCGGAGAGTAGGCGGGGAGGTGGGTGGCGGCCTCCCCCCTCTACCCCCCCACCGCCCACCACACCTTCCCCCGCCCGACGAGTTCTTCGAGTCTCCACGAGTTCCTCGAGTCTCCACAGGTTTTCCCGAGTTTCTGGAGTTTCCACCAGGTCGGAGGCAGAACAAGTTGTCATGGAGAGGCCAAGATGGACTGACTTTTTACAGCGACTAGAAGGAAGACCACTAGAAGAGCAGGTCTTTAACCACCATCCATAAAATCCATGGAGTCGGCTCCACAGAAATGAAGGGAGGTAAACATTTATCAACCTCCATCCAGATGTTCAACTTCATATCTTTACTTGGAGATTTTTAGCACCACAAACCTTTAGTATCACACTTTATTATCATTTATTAGGACTTTAATGGAATCCACCAGCAGATTTAGTTTTTGTTGACAAACTTTATTCTTGTCGTCGTGGGACTGCAGTATTTAAAACTCTTCCTTCTATTTGACCTCATGTTTAATAGTTTTAGTGGAGAAAGTTATTTTAATTGTCCATTAGTCTCTTAAAAACCAAATAATAAATTGGATTAGTCAAGAGGTTTAAATTTCTTGCTTTGTCATATTTTAAATATGACAAAAAAAATATAAAAATAAAGCGTCTTAAGACAATTTGACCTGTAATTGGCGTTATATAAATAAAATTCGAATTAAAAATGTATGTATCCTGTAATGTTGGAGCAATTCAGCCATATATGTTGGAAAACACATTTTCTTTGTCCACTAATTCATTTCTTGTGTTGCTTTATAAAATGTCAAACCCAAATATATTCAGTTTACTGTCATAAACCCCAAAAAGATTTACATTCATGATGCAGGAATCAGGCAGTTTTTCACTTTTTATCTTAGTTTAGTCAGAAAGATAGTTGATAATGTGTGAATTGTTGCAGCTTGTGAGCCGTAAAAGGTTTTAATCTTTGGGGCCGAGTGTCAAAAAACATTTAGAAACCAACATCAACAAAACACTCAACAAAGATTTGAACATCATTAAAGGGAAATCCAACTTTTGCATGACAATGTCTAATTAAAGGAGATTTATTTCCAACGTAAATGTATGATATTCATCCTCTGGAGCTTTCTCTTCACATCGTCTTCCACCTGGACTGGTTTGGTCGGGAGCATGTGCAACAAACATTTGAAAAACTGCACTTTAACATCAATGAATGACACTGAAGTTTAATCTCTACATAAATGAGACTGAGTCTGGATGTGCTGCTCTATCATTAACTCCTACGTTTCGGGAAAGTTCAAACAAAAGAGGACAGTTCAGATAAGACTTGAGAATGAGCTTATTCTGAACAAACATCTCAGACTTTCTGAGCTTCAGCACCTCTAGCAAGATATTTTAACAACAAGCAACTCAAGAGATCCAGAAGTTGGAGAGAGTTAGCTTTAGCTGAGCCAAAGAACATGTGGAACGCTAACCTCGCAAACATTTCAGATTTTCTCTGTGAATTCTGGGAAATAATTTACTATTTAATGACAGAGCTACACATCTTAACTCAGTCTCATTAAAACAGACTCTAATTCAGTGTCATCCATCCATATTAAAGTGCAGTTACCCAAAATGTTTGTTGCATGAGCTCCAACAAAACCTGTCCAGGTAGAAGGCCACTTTGACAAACAGGAAGTGGAAGATTCCAAGCAGATTTATAGAAGGGGGAACCGGACTGTACTAAGTGTGGTCGAGTATAAAGGGGTGTTTTGTGGGTTTTTAAGGCTGATAATGATTATTAGTGAGACATTTGGAGTAGATATTCATTTGCAGTAAATGAAAGTATTTAAAATCTTGGAGTTAAACTTAGAAGAACACAAACTCTGACAGAAAACTTTGTTGATACGTTTTTGTTTTGTTTACAGATGTTAAGTTAAAGGAGTTTTATTCGTGACGTATAACCAATCAAATCACTCCAGAAGACAGAGCGACCACAGGTAGATTAAGGTTCAGAGCCAAAGTAGCGCCATTTTTAAATTGATTTATTATCGTAAATCGGTAAAAAATAAAATACTGATAATCAGTAAATCAGTCAGCCCACAATTACTACAATTCTACAATGTATGTCTCTTTCCTTTGACTTATCTGTACAATATACGATGTATATGATGGCGTTTTTTCATCCCAAAGGCTATACTATGATGTTTTCTAAGAGACATACGATGCTACTCTGGTTGTTCTGGCTCTGGGCCGCTGCACTCCTCCTCTGTTGTTTTCTGGATTGTACTCAGCTGCATGCCTTCGTCCACCCGGCCTCCGCTGACTCGTCCCGCCTGCTGTCTCTGGAACTGAAGCTGGATTGGAACAGACCAAAGTACAGTCCAATCACGATGCCAGCTGCCTCTCAAAAGGCTCCTTCATCTGGCAGGTGGCGCCACTTCTTCTGAGGGGAAGCTGAGCTGGTCCAGCAAAACTTTGGAGATGTGTTCCAGTGGTTGGTGGATGTGTGGGGAGATAGAGAGGGACCTTTGAATTATTCACAAAGGAAAACAGGGAACCCATTGGTAGTTTTAGTTTAGGGTGCTACTGCGGTGTGTTTTTGGGGTTTTAAGAGGTGAACAGGAAGAGGTTTTTTTCCTATTGATTATCTTTTACTTTGTTCCTGGTTGGAATGCCCATCAATGTCAACATGAAGTTCACTTTTAGTTCTGTTTATTTATTTTTATTTTACTAACACCCATTTGCTTTTAACCCTCTCACATGTTGTGTTGTTGTAAACTTAGTCTTTCAAATAAATACTTGTCTAACCCTCTGGAAACCAGTGTTTGGATTGATTTTGTGTTGCTCCTCACCTACTTCAGACAGCCAGGACATAACAACACTTTGTGGACTAAAGGCTAAACTATGACGTTTTTAGAGCGACATGCTATACTATGATGTTTGTTGGACCAAAGACCACAGTGAACAAAAGACACCTGAGATGAAGACAGACATCACAGTATCAGCATCAACAGCAGAGGTTCATTTTAAAGTGACCCTGGACAGGTTTCCTATTTCATGTAGTTTTCCAAGCACTGAAAGACAGAAAGGCCTGTAGTAACTTTAGCTTTAGAGGAGAGGATTTTATTATCCAGTTTATCTGTGCTGTAATTTAAATGTAATAACTGTAGTGTTCATCATTATTTTGGACATATTCTGGGAGGTTTTTTTCTAATCTGCACTAAGATGTACTACAACATGTGAATCAGTCATTAAACAACGTTAACGACTAGAGAGCAGATTTACTGTTTTCTCCAGTTTAACTTCAGAGACTCAGCAGATATTCAGAACTACTGACAACACAGAACCTTAACCTTACTGTTTTAATCACATTTAGCTTTTCTAAACGTTACATTAATGTGAACCAGCGTCTCCATTGACAGTTTTATTAACTAAATGCACTACATTACAGTAACACAACCCACTTCAGCTTTTTACATGAAACTCAACACAAACATCGTTAGCTTAATGCTACGCTAGCTTAATGCTACGTTAGCTTTAATCAGACTACGACTGAGCAGCTAGCTCGGTTAGCATCGCTAACATTAAAACTAATATTTACTATGCTAACTTTCTTCTCTGGTCAACACACACAGAAATAAACTCCACCAACATCTGGAGTGCATGGCACACATTATATCTGACACTAAAGCTGCATATAAAGTGCATTAAAAGCGGCACCGATACGAAAGTAAACATTAACTTACCGAACTATCAGAGTCCTTTCAGTGTCTGCTGGTAGAATCAGCCGAAGGTAGAAAACTGGTTAAAACAAGCCAACGGGCAGGAAAACTGTCTGTGGAAAATGTTCTGCTGCTCCACCGATAAATAAACCAAGTTATTATATCAGAATTAATCCAAACGAGAAGAGCAGAGTCTCTGCTGCCTCCTCCATAGGACCTGTCAATCATTCCAGACCAGACTGTCAATAAAGTAGCCCCGCCCCCTGGCTTCGCAAAACTTTAACGCTCTATAAAAAAATCAATATTGATTTATTTTAAGATCGGCCACCTGATCTCTAATTTTGACCATGAAAACTAACGAAAAAAAAAAAAAAATCCAGTCTATGCACCGTACTCTGTTTGGCTCCACACTTGCTGATGACCACTTCCGGTCTCAGAAAATGAAAAAACGGAGCTTTTTTCGTTTCTGTCTCTTACTGATTTTACTTTTTTGTTATTCTAAATATAAGATGAAAATCAAAGCATTTTAAAAATTTCGTATATCCCTTTTTGATCATGAAAAGGAAAAACGCCTTGTATTTCAATTTTAATTTTTGTATTTTAAAAGGAAAATCAAATAACCACTCGTTTTTTGTTTTTCAATACCCGTTTCAGAACGGAAAATCCAATTGCCAAAATATACACGGACCCAGTAAAATGTTGCTGCATTAAATATACTTAAGTTATTGTTCGTCACAATCAGCTGATTCTGATTGGTCAGGTTGGAGGCACTTCCCCCATAACTAATATCGTCATCTGAAAAACTGTCGGACTAGTTTTTGCCGTTTGAAGCCTCACTGTTTATCAAAGAAGTAGTTCAACTGAATAAGTTTCCAGCTTCAAAAACTCATTTGATCTAGTGATGACATTTTGTCAGCTGGATTGTTGAATGATGATTAAAAGCCGAAACTTACCCTTCGAAACGAAGCGGCTGCCTGCTGAGGTCATTAATAAATAACACTGAAGTATTTTAGGACTTTCAGTAGTGTTTATCAAGAGCCGTTCCAAAACCAATCAGTCATCACGACCTGCCAGCTGGCAGTGAAAACGATCTTTTTCCCACAGTTACTTCCTGTTTCTTTCATCTTTTATAACACCTCTGAAGTAGTTCTGCAGCAGTCAGATTTTAAACCCATAAGGAGATGAACGACTTCCAGAGGACTCAAACAAACATTTGATTGGAGCTCTCTTATGGCTGAC
The DNA here is from genome assembly GCF_022539595.1 of Amphiprion ocellaris. Lineage (NCBI taxonomy): Eukaryota > Metazoa > Chordata > Actinopteri > Pomacentridae > Amphiprion > Amphiprion ocellaris. The sequence continues at coordinate 33,328,551 of NC_072783.1, read as the reverse complement.
TTGAGCTGGTTAGAGGCCGACGCCCTGTAAAACTGCAACCCAAACAGGACTCTGCAAAACTTTATCACAATCTGTTGGTGGTTTGTTTGTTGCCTGTTAGTCAAATCTGATGAAACACGTAGACTAATGATGAGTCAGCATTTTGACTATTGAGCATTAACAGTCTGAATAAATACTTTTTTCAACATTTTAGGAGGTTTTCAGGAGTTTCAAAGCGGCTACAATCAGTAATTTTAAGACAACGAAGAAGTAGCTGCTTGTAGTGATGAAGCTTGGCTGAATGGTAAGTTTCAGCTCGTTGTTGTGGCTTTTGGTTTAGTCTCAGGTGCTGTTTTTATAGAAAAAATGCTCTAAAAAGCCACTGCTCACAGCTTACACCCTGACAGGTATAAACTAGAAAAGCACTCAGAGTGCAGGGCTCCGCCAAGGCTGCTCAGTTCACTAAAACGTCATAGTTTAGACATACTAAAGTATTTCGTTTTAGTGATATTTTGGACGACATACTAAACTCTGACATTTTTTTCAAAGTTATTTTTTGGGCCCTTTTGTGGGTTTTATTCAGTAGGTAAGTAGACAGGAAGGCAGGGAAGACCTGCAGTAGAGGGCTATAAACTGGAATCAAACCTGTGTCTCTAATGCTGCCCTGTTTACGAGTCACCCTCTCAACCAGTTGAGCTACATGGGAACCATGTTACCACTTGTTGGACGACATACTAAACTATGACGTTTTTTCCACATTTTGGATGACATACTAAACTATGACTTTTTTATACATTTTGGACGGCATACTAAACTATGACGTTTTTTCCACATTTTGGACGACATACTAAACTATGACGTTTTAGTCACATTTTTAAATACATGTACGTTTTGTACAGATACCGGATCACGTGACCTAAATATGTAGCAGGCGGCGAGGAATTGATGGGACTCAGAAACACCCCCACAATTTAATCAGTTGTTCCTTGGATCATTTCTGATGGATAAGTCCTGATAAGTCCTCAGCGGTGGATTTGTAGTAGGATCACAATCATGTGATCATCAGCAGGCAGCTGACGTAGTGTTCACTTATTGTCATGGTTACAGTGACGCCATGCCGCTATCTGGCAATGAAGAAATTTTTAACCAATGCGTGGATCCAGACTATAAGCTGCATCACTGCCAAAATCTAATCACTTGGTCCTTGTGTCATTTCTGATCTTCCCTGGAAATTTAATACAAACCCGTTGGTCCGTTTTTAAGTAATGTTGTGAACAGACAGAAAAACCAACATCGATCGCAATAATTTTTTGACCACTTGGGGGCAAAAAAAGCAAAAATATCATTTTATATTTCACTGAGAGTTCATACTAGGAAATATTGAGAGTTCTAATTTGGTTTTTGGGTTTAATTTAAATCAAAAATCTGCACTGAAAACCAAAACAATTTTGCGTCATCATTTTATCCACTGTTAAATAAAACATGTTATTTAGTTTAATCTTTGCAACATGATGAAACCTTTCTTTCTTAAAAATATAAAACGCTGCACCGATGCATCAAACAAACAGGCCAAACGTTTGAAGTCAGTTAAAAACTCACCACATGGTCCTTTAATTTACAAAGATAATAACACATAGACTGTACACTTAACTTAGCTGTAAACATGGTAAGAGCTCCTAAAAATGGTCATTAAGGCTCTTCAGGGATTGTGGCTCGTCACCACACCCATCTGTTTACCATCACAGCTTTCATTACATCAGAGACGTTCAATCTCCGTTTATTTTTACTGCATGCAGCACCTCTGAAGGTGTACGAACGCTGACAGGAAGAGTCCCTTTGAAATGCTTGTAGTTAGTGACGCCACAGAACCAGAAATCCACTGCGTGACGACGTAGGAACGAGGAGTGAACCAGTGTGTAAAGAAAGTCTCTTGAGGATGTTTTTTTAAATCCGAGGCGACGGTGAAGACGTCGACTCTCAGCGAGATGATGATGAAACTCCAACATGTCTGACTGATTGCCCTCCAGGAAGAAAACCTCCAGCCTCCTGTTCAGCACAGAAAGAGAGGAAAGTTCAGTTTTCTGTGTTGAGCCTGGAGTTATTACAGTGAAGGACGAACATTATGCCTCGTTATTATCTGCTTTCCGGAAACTTCCAGATTCCTAAAGGATTTTTTTTGTCAATCCTGATTAAAAAACATTGAGTCTGCTGCTCAATAAAGATGTTGAACCTGCTTCTTAACTATTTTTAATCCAAAATAAGATCCCAGTTTGCATGTTTGACACTTTATTCAGTTTGACACCAACATTAATGCAGACAAATCTGCCTGATAATAGAACTTCCCAAATAAAACTTGCCGATGTGAGCAATTATGCTTCTTAAGCTGAATTCATAAAGATCTCAGAAAAGAAATTAAACATCTTTTTTAACTGTTTACGTTTATTTTATCTTTAAAATGGGACAGTTCGTATTAATGTACCAAGCTATGGATGGATGGATGGATGGATGGATGGATGGATGATGGATGGATGGATGGATGGATGGATGGAGGCAGATGGATGGATGGATGGAGGCAGATGGATGGATGGAATGATGATGGATGGATGGATGGATGATGGATGGATGGATGGAGGATGGATGGAGGATGGATGATGGATGGATGGATGATGGATGGATAGATGGATGGAGGCAGATGGATGGATGGATGGATAGATGATGGATGGTGGAAGGATGATGGATGGATGATGGATGGATGGATGATGGATGGATGGTGGAAGGATGGATGGATGGATGATTGAAGGATGGATGATGGATGGACGATGGATGGATGGATGGACGATGGATGGATGAAGGATGGATGGATGATGGATGGTGGATGGAGGATGGATTATGGATGGATGACAGATGAATGGAAGATGGATGGATGGATGGATGAAGGATGGATGGATGGATGATGGATGGATGGAGGATGGATGGAGGATGGATGGATGGATGGATGGATGGATGGATGGATGGATGGATGGATGGATGGATGGATGGATGGCAGATGGATGGATGAAGGCAGATGGATGGATGATGATGGAAGGATGGATGGTTGGATTATTAATCCCAAGGGAAATTCAAGGTGATTATTATGCAGATATCTCTTTATTATTGCACACATCCATCTATCATTATTGCACACTGCTATACTACATTTATCCCTCTGTCACTATAAGATTCCACTACATACAGCCCTCTGACTCTATTACATATAATTATATTGCACATTTCCCATTGTCACTATTGCACATTTCTCTTAATCATTATTCCCTGTCTACATGACATATAATTACCCTATACATGTTCCTTCTACACTACTGCACATATCCCATTATCACAATCTCTCATGATCCTTGAGTCCTCAAGAACAAGCCCCATCAACAGGCAAACTAATTACCAGAGTTCTGATCACAGATCTGTGAGATGAACTGAATGTTCTTCTGTTGTGGTAGAACCTTCAAGGACAGCAGCAGTTGTCATGTTCAATTATGACCCATTTTTTAAAAAGGGGACCAAAAACAGGTGCTTAGATATCGGATCTAATATTAAGATTTAAAAAACTCTCTTTACACTGACTTTTATTTCTTCTGAAATCCTTTAAACTCATTTCTGCACTGTATTGCTTTTTTATGCATCAAATTGGGTTTTCATCAGTTTTTAATCTGTTTTATGACTGTGACTATGTCTGTTTTAGTTTGTTGTCTTTTAAAGCATTTTACTTCTACTTTCAAAGTGCTTTCTAAACAAATTGTGTCATTTTTAAATGGAAAAACTGGGAAAAGAGAATAAACCAGGAAAAGGAAATATATATTTGCTTAAATTCTTAAAGTTATCCAAATAAAATAAAGCAAACATAACATGTTAAATTAATCATCAGCTATTATAATAATCAATTAATTGGCTTGAGTATTTTTCTGTTAGTTTGTTTTTTGATTTTTTTTTTGTTTGTTTGTTTTGAAAGGAAAAAGTCAAAATCTCTACTTCCAGCCTCTTAAATGTGAATATTTCCTGGTTTCTTTCCTCCTCTTTGACAGTAAACTAAATATTTGTACATAATTTATATAATATTATATCTGAACATGAAAAAAAAAAATTTTTAACCATTTTCTGGCATTTTAGAAACCAAACACCGAACTAATGAATCTAGAAAATTATCAACAGATTAAACGACAATGAAAATTATCATTAGTTGCAGCTTTAACACTTAATTTTGATGCAAATATTTAGTTTTACTTATTTTTTCATTCAGAACTTCAACTTGTAATATAATATTTTTAAGCACCTTTAATTTGGTTTATTGACTAAAGCTGGAAGAAACAATTTCATTAAGAATTCATCTGATACTCATGATTTTGTCTTCTTTTGTCTGTATATACTACTGTTGAAAAGTTTGGGGTCACCCAGACAATTCCATGTTTCCCATGAAAACTCCCACTTTTATCCATGTGCTAACATAACTGCACAAGGGTTTTTTTAATCATCAATGAGCCTTTCAACACCATTAGCTAACACAATGTAGCATTAGAACACAGGAGTGATGGTTGCTGGAAATGTTCCTCTGTACCTCTATGGAGATATTCCATTAAAAATCTGCTGTTTCCAGCTAAAATAGTCATTTACCTCATTAACAATGTCTACACTGGATTTATCATTCATTTAATGGTATCTTCAGTGAAAAAGCTGCTTTTCTTTCAAAAATAAGGACATTTCTGAGTGACCCCAAACTTTTGAATGTTCATGTAAGTTAAATTTACAAGAATACAAAACAAAAAAGCAAAAAATCCTCACATTAAAGAGCACATCTGTCAAATTTTAGTTGGAAAAATATCCCAATCAACTGATGATCAAAATATTGTGACGCTTGTAATTGTGATGGATTCCTTTCAGAGTTTATTACAATAGAACAACAGCAGCAGCAGCAGGCTTTAAATCCACTACCTGTTGTTCAAGCTGACATTACAAACTGTTCGTTCTGTAATAACACATTTAACTAATTCTAAACAGTGAACCGACTAATTGCTTCACCGCAGATGAATCACTCCAGTTCCCAGTCTGGCCACTAGAGAGCGTCCAGCTCCAGAATAAACCTTCAACGTCCTGATAAACCGTCCTGAAATGTGTGAGAACATCGGCTGGGTTTGGAGACGCTCCAACCTGTTGTCACTGGCTTCTAACAATAGACATCCTGCTGATAGGAACCGTTCATCCTTTTAACACTCGCCTATTGTTGGAGGGCCCCGTTTTGTTTTTTCCTCCGGCAGGAAAAACAAGAGCAGATAAGCGGTAAAGTACACGGATCACAGTCAGACGGAAACACTGGAGAACTGTTCAAACTGCTGCTGAACTCACAGAAACAGAGAAAATAAAGCTTCATATGTGTGTTTTAAACAGGAAGTAAAACATCCATCTTATTTATCAGGGATCAGGTTTTCTGATTCTGCATCACTTTGAGTCATTTCATCGTAAATTTGGTTTTATTAACCTGACTTTCAAAGTGTAACTGGACATCCTGTAAATGTTATATTTATTGGATTTCATTTTCCAGATGGGCTTTTCCTGATTTAAAGCCAACAGGTGGAAAAATGTTGTAATAATATGTTTAAAATAAAAGACTTAGGGGCAGGAGTTAAACATATTTCATCCGTTTTGCTCTGAATTTGCTCCAAACACAGATTTAAAAACAAAACAAAAAAGCACTGAGGGTGTAATATAACAGAAAATTGGCTCCTTTGACTGCCGGAGTTGAAAAAAGTGAAGATAAAACAATCAAAACATCTTCTCATATAAATCATGCTAATATACAAACTCATTTCAACAACTGCCTTAAACAATAACACCAGTTTTTTTCTTTTTTCACATTAAATCAATAAATCCTAATAACAGACACAGTTTGAGGCTTTTGATGTTGTGCAAATTTACCTTCACTGCATTGATAAAGTGATTTAAAAGCAGATCGCATATATTAGTGCAGATTTTGTGACTTTCAGCAGCATTTAAATTCACATTCACAGCTACAGTGACACTTTCTAAAGTTTATTAAGAAAAAAATAGGAAATATGTCAATATACAGCACAGTGTCCTCCAAATGTATGTTTTTGGGTTTTTTTTTTAGCTTTTATTTCATTTTATTTATATGCAAATGCTATTTTATGTAGATATATATAATAAAATATGTTAACAGTCGACTGAAATTTTACTCTGATATGTCCCATGGAGTAAAAACATCAAATTTCACTTTGCTAACGTATTTTTTAAGGACTTTATATCTCCTGTTATTATTACTTTTGCATATATTTTGCAGTGCAACAAGCCTCCGTGCAACAATGCGTCTCATGTATGTGTTTTTAAATGAGTTTATGGAGCAACATTGGAGGAATCTGATCCATGTGGGCATTGGTTACACAGGCAACACTTGATAGTCACATCGATTTACTGTTGGTTTTGGTCTTTTATAGGATTTGCTGACATTAAAACTATACAGAATATTACTGGTTGTATTCCTCAGGTGGCTCCAGGGCCAGAAGTGAAATCAGTGGCTTGGTTATGGCCACTTTTTTCCTGACCTCTTAGTTTAAACTGTCCTCTCCTTGGTTTTACAGATTCATGCTGTCCTTAAGTGACCATCATGCTTTTGATGCTATTTAATGCAGTAACACTCCATCACATGATTTAAATCTACTACACTGAACTAAAACTTGACTTTACAAAATGAAGATTGCAAATTAAATTGCAATATCTGCCATAAAAATAGGAATTAGATGTTTTCTCGGAGTAATTCAGGCCACATTTTCCACAATGAGGAGACACAAACAGCTGTTTGACCCTACAGAGCCCAACTAGATAGCATATTTATTTTTCATCAGTGGTAGATTTGGAACCAGATTAGATAGAGCAATCCTTCTTTTTGCATATAAAATCTGGGGAGTTAGACTAATATTTCACACATTCACCAGGTCTCAGAGTGCTTTTATGTTTATTATTATTATTGTGCAACTTTTTTACATATTTCAGGGATAGAGATATGCAATTTTATGTATTTTGAAATACAGCGGGTCCTCGGTTTACGACGTCATCGACCTACAGCATTTCGTCATTACATCAGAACTGGTTACGTGGAACTAGCTGACGAGTGAAGCGGATGAATACGTTGTCACGGCGCTATCAGACGGCTTTGTTTCCATTCTCCGGTCATACGCCACCTTGGATTGTGCTACATTCACTCACTTCTTGTCCTTCATTATGGTTCCTAGCATAAGTCAGACTCTTCTGATGGCAGTGCATCGAAGGAAAGGGAAGCCGTCTCCATGGAAGTGAAATTAGATAGAATAAAACGCTGGGAACAGGAAGAAACACCGACCAACATGGGTCAAGTTGTAAAAACAGGTCAACATATTGTAGTGACCCTCTGTGATGAATGAGTGAGACTTTATCTGGTTCTCTGCTGGTTTATTGAACCTTCACACAGGCTACTGTGGACAGTAGCCAACGCCAGAATAACTAGAAAAACCCCATAACTTAGCTCCAGAATTAGCCACCGTTCCCAGCTCTCTCTACTGCTGACTCTCAGCCAATCAGAGGTGAGCTAACTAAACATGGCACGTTCACTGACATTAGGTAAATCTGGAACTGAACAATAAACACTGAAACCTCAACATCAACAACAACATTAGTCCGTTACAATATTCTGTTATCTTCTAGTAAAATGATTCATACATGCATGAAAGTTGTTGGTATTCATGACTTTATGAAGAACTGATCGATATCGTGATACACGGAACGGATTTGGTTACATTTTCAACGGACGTAAGTGGAGGACCCCTTGTATATGCGAAAAAAACAAAACTATTTTCAATTTTTTTAGGTGTATTGCACTTTTAAGTACTTTTTTGTAGTAGTTAAAAGTCAATAGATATTATTAAACTTGGGATATAAGGGTTATATTGATGTAAAGCAAATAAAAAGACTCCAAAAAATGGCACTACATTCTGTAAACATGTAAGAATATGTCCTGGAAGACTTACACAATGGTAGGTCTTAAAGGGTTAAAGAATGAAGGAAGGAAGTTGTAAAAGGTTATCACTGCAAAGCTGGATCCTGATGTTTGGAAAGTTACAGATTAGATACAGAGGCAGATTTTAGTTGATATTGGAAGATAAAAATCAGCTAATCGTCTGTAAATCAGCTGGCAAAAGGTCAAAACTGCAACTTTGAATGAGCCCAAACTGCAGGCGGTGCGTTTTGAAGCACAGAAGGATTGAATTATTTATGACATTTGTACAAAAATAAAAACAATTTTTGAGCTTGAAGCTGTTCAGATTCCTTCTGAGAGTCAAAGATTGTGATCACACCTCACAGCTGTTTGTATTTCCAGCTCATGAGTCTTTTCTCTTTTCTAAATCAGTGCTAATAGTTGGACTTTCGGCCTGAGGCCTCTGATCTCCAGGTTCGGCCCCTCCGACTCATCATCGAGCCGGTAACACGAGGACTTCCACTGTTCTCCAACAATAGGCCTAAATATGCTCTTACTCGTGTCATTGTTTGAGATTTACCACACACATATTTGTGAATAACGCCAGAGGGCTGAAAGATGAACCTATTTGTGGCTGTTTCCTTCTGGCAGGAGATCACTTGAGGTTTTCTTGTTTTTTTTTCCCCCGTGACTCTGTTCAGGTAGCGATAAGATGCCACCCATTTACCGTCATTATCCAGCCTGTGACACTTCCTGTTCTCAGAAACCAACAAAACACAAAAGAAGTGCTGAGTGGTATCCCCTAAATCTTCAGCCGTGGCCTCGAGCTTTCAGTGTTTTAGCTGCGCTTGCCTCTGATATGCACTTTTTCAGCTCCAGATAGCAGATTCAGCCCGTTTAAGGGCCGCCGAAGCTTCTGACTTCACCTCGGCGAGTCCTGACAGGATTCACGGCAACTCAGACCACAGTGTCAAATCATCGCCACAGCACCGCACTGACTCACTCCTGGACGAGAGTGAATCAGCCGACACACTGTCCCTGCTCTCACTCTGCTGCTGGGAAGACGAGGACGGGACCTGCGATTTGGGAATCACCACAATGACTGCAGACATTTGGAAGAAGCCACAGGCTGTTTTACTGTGTGTTCAGGCCTGTATTCTGTCTACTAGGCAGAAAATCACAGAAAAAATCTGAATAAAAACACTGGAAATGATGCATACATGTAGCAGGCTGTGAAAACTATTCAATTTGGGTCTTTTTCTAATAGTCTTATGTTCATTTTTGTGGTTTTGATGCCTCTAAGAGACATATTTGTAATATAAAAGTATGTTTGTTTCAGATCCAGCTGCAGAAAAGTCATCAACCTGCTTCCTCACTTTGTTTCATACGGTCTCAACTGAATTAGTTTGGTTTGAGTCAGTTTGTCTGTTAAAAAAAGCCATTTAAAGATAAAAATGCGTGACTTTTACATATAAAAATAAAACGTCCAAACGTTACATTCAACTCCTTACCTAAACTGTTTAGTCAGTGCTGATTAAACCTACCGGCAGCTGGTAAATCTCTCTGTATGTCGCAATAAATTTGAGTTTTAAATTTGCCATCTTTAGCCACATTACCACACTGGTGATGCCTTTTATGTCACCATCAACAACTGGTTTACCAACTGCAGTGACGGAGGCAAAGTTAGCAACTACGAGTGTGTTGGTAAAAACTCAGCAGCGTCCAAAGGAAAGTTTTTGTAGCTCCAGATAAAAACAAACTTTCAGAGGAAGGAATACACAGTTTTTTGTGGTATATGAAAGAACTTTTACTGTCAGAAGGGGGTGACAAAAGTTCCACACTCCAGATTTAAATATATTACCTTCATCTCTGGGATATTTTAGCACAAAGAAAACAGTTAAACCATTTAATAGAGAAATCTAATGAGAAATTATTGAAATTACAACTGAATTAAGCTAACTGATGATTATATTTGACACAAATCTTTTCTTGTACATGTGAATATGCTATTAAGTGAGATCAGATAAGGATATGAAGTTGGAGACGTCTGAGATTTATCTTCAGTTGAGATTATCCACTTCAAGTTTTAATGTCTGACCAACGCTGAGATGTGTTTAAAGCTTTACTGACTTTTAGATGCAAGCATAACATATTATCACCTTATCAATGATTTCATATGACAATCTGAACTTCCAGCAGATTCATTATCCCTTTAGAATCCAATATCTGCTCACTTTTGGCTCCATCTTTGGTCTCCACCAGCTAGTTTCAAACTATTTTTCTGCTGTTTGGTGCTGAGCAGGTAGAGCACGTGTTTTTTTTGAAAGCTTTTTGCGGCTATTCGATACAAAACTGATGAGAACAGTGAGAACAAATCAACAACAGTTAAATGTCCTTCTGTCAAATCAAACACTAAGCTGCGAGACAATAAAATGCTGTAAACCGGAGAGTGGTGGGAAACCATTCAAATCTATTCTAAATAGGGATGTCTGAGTTTGTTGTTGTTTGTCTTTGTTTTGGCCACCTAATCTGATCCAAGTCATTTTATAAGTCATTTAATAAATAGTGTCTGCCAATACGGAATACCAACCCAATACCATTTTTTTTTCTAGATAACACCCACTTCAAGTACACTGAAGTTATTAGAAATCAGTCCAGTGTATGTACTGGCAACTAAATAGCTCTGTAATGCATTAAGAAAGAAAAAAGTGTATTTCTGCATCCAGTATGTGTATACACACACACACACACACACACACACACATATATACACACACACACATATACACACACACACACACACACATATATATATATATATATATATATATATATATATATATATATATATATATATATATATATATATATATATATATATATATATATATATATATATCAGTGAGTTTTACAGGGTTAAGTTTGTGCCAATATTCATCAGTTAAAAGATGCCTCCATCCTGATCTTTGACATCCGATCAGGAACTCCCTAATTGATTAGAACAGATTTAAAGTCTGTTTGATTGTCTCACTGCTCAACTGTTTTATTCCACTAAACTGAGACTGAGCTATAATAATGTGGAGATATCTTTTCACTAAATGACTTTCATGTGAGGTGAGTTTTTGCACGTGTGTGTTTGCACCTGAAGGCACCTCAGAAGAAGTTCTTGATGAGCGGAGTGACCAGTTTCACCCACAGCTTGACGTGGCGGTCAGGCCGCTCAAACGTGGAACTGGACACTTGTGTAGATCGCTGGTACAACGTCTCCTGCTCCTGGGAGTTTCAAACACAGGTGTGCGTTCAGTAACGACTCACACTCATTCATTCATTATCGCTTCTGAATGTGCTGTGAGGAAACAAAGAGCCGAACCTCCTGCAGCTGGCTCTGCAGCTCCTCATTCTCCGTTACTATGGCGATCTGGGCCTCCAGGTCACGGTGAACCGAGCGGTAACCGAAATTAGGAGAGCCAATTAGAGTGAGGCAAGGCCGGTCCTGCCCCTGGAGGTAATACCACAGACCTGCAGCAGAGCAGAAGTGGAGTGAGCCAGTGAGGAGGTAATGCTTCAGAGAACCGTTTCCAGCAGAGACTTCTGTCGGCCTAAACCACAACTAAAAGGAAGCACATGCAGAAATCCCCAGCGTCGATCCAAAACCCCAAAATATGAGAGAGAGTGAGTGTGCATCCTTGTCCTGAGGCTACAACAGAGTGACTGTACAAGCCTTTGTCTCTCATGCTACATACTGCTGAGACCACAAGAACAGCAGCAGAGCAGCAGTGACAGTAACGAGTTTTAGGATTTTCAGCAAATCCTGGCCAACGTGGTAATATCTCATTAGATTCTGGAAGGGTTTGCTGTGCAAAGATAAAACTGACAATGAAATACTGAGAATATTCTTCTATTTTTCAAGAGAGGATAAAGTTGGAAATAATAATGGAAACTGACTGAACCTCTGCCAAGTTCTTCTTCAACGTCCCCTAGTTCTGCTGCTACAGGCCTAGGCTGCTGGAGGACCTCTCTGGATGCACTGAGCCCTTCTCTATCTACCATTATATTTAATATACAGTATATATACCATTATTGCATTACACTCACTCTGTTTCTCCCTGTGTCCTTTCTCCGAGTGTCCCTGATCCCAGAGCTGGATGCTTCAGATCTGTGGTGGTTCTCCCACCAACTGGCCTAATCTCCATCTGTGGGATGCTGCTGCTGCTGACCTTCCTCCAGCCCACTGCTTCCAGCTGCCCATTTCCATCAATCTACTCGGCATCACCCTCACTATACTTGATAAACTTGTAATTGGTGCTATATAAATAAAATAAAATTGAATTGATTAATGTTAGCCATCAATCAGTTGAAATTTCAGCCATTTGCCCCTCAACAACGAAAAATCAGTGTGCAGTCGGGACCAAAAACAAAAATCAGGCTTCTTGCACAATATCAGTGACATCAATACTGCAAAAATATTCTTATCTTTAGTGATTACAATTTCTACAATGACACCAAAGTCAAAAACAAACACGAAGGAGATCCATCCATCCACCATCTGTACACCATTTAGTCCTGGTTATGATCACAGGGGGCTGGAGTCTATCAGCTGACTGAGGGTGAAGGTTCACCTGGACAGGTAACAGTCTATCACAGGTTCACCTGGACAGGTAACAGTCTATCACAGGTTCACCTGGACAGGTAACAGTCTATCACAGGTTCACCTGGACAGGTAACAGTCTATCACAGGTTCACCTGGACAGGTAACAGTCTATCACAGGTTCACCTGGACAGGTAACAGTCTATCACAGGGCTACACATAGAGACAAACATTCACACCTACAGACAGTTTAGAATCACCAGTTAACCTCAGCATGTTTCTGAACTGTAGGAGGAAGCTGGAGAACCTGGAGGAAACCCACACATGCACAGGAGAACATGGAGACTCCATGCAGGAAGATCCCAGGAAGGCCAGGACCTTCTAGCTACAAGGCGACAGTGCTAACCACCGTTCCACTGTGCAGACCCACTTTCAGGAGATTTACAGCATATTGATGTAATTTAACCACTTCCTCATCTCTCAAACTGCTACATATTGGGTTTTGAGATTCTTAAAAATCTTCACTTATGAAACGGTGCAAAGAAAGAGCTCTAAACATGCATCTAAGAATCAGCTCAAGAAAACTGGTATTTACAATGTGTGTGTATGTGGCGTCAACAGACATAAATCCCAAACACTCTGCAAGACTGTACTCGTGTCTATTCGTCGCATTTACATGAACCACACACCCTAAATTAACCGTAGGCCATGACAAGCTTTCCTTTAAATGATTTTTGTGGTACTTTTTTCCACCAAAACAAAACAAAAAGTAGAGGAAAAAGCTTCACTGAACATCAGGTGGAGGTAAATAGCGCATCAATTCACATGTTTCTGTTGACTATCAACTGAGAAGGAGGACGTTGGAAACAACTCGGAAAATGAAAACTAGTTGGGTGCAATAAGAAATAACTGCCCCAGGAGGAGGATAATCAGCCTCATCGTTATGTGGTTAATTGGAGAGGAGCCATTTACAAGAATCATTCCTGAAGGTGAAGCTTCGTTATTGTATTTTGTGGTCTGGTGATATTTTTAAAGTTCAACTGAAAAACCAATTTATTCATCCACTAACTGAAGGTTCTGAAATCCCCCACGAAAACGTTTTTAAACAATTTGTTGGTGTATTTAATGAAATCTACTGATTAGCGACTCATTACAGCCTGTTTATTTATAACAATCTGTGACTTTTATATGATTTTGCTTCATCTTCTTTAGCTTTAATCATCTCTAGGGCTAAACGTTCCAATAATGCAAAGTTGGTCATCAAAGGGTCCAGTTTTAATGTCACTAAACTACAAGTGCCTCAAAATTTAAGTACTAAAATATATAGATGCTGATTAGCTGCACATACTCTGCTCAAGAAAACTACGGTAACACTTAATCACCACAGTGTAACACAAGGTGAAGGGGTGGGATTAGATAGGCTTCAACTTGTTCCCACTCCTTTTTGAGCAAGTTTTTTATTGTTGTTTTCTTTTTATTTTGAAATGTTCAAAATAAACTTTCAAAAAATCAAAAATAACAGTGAATCCCCCCCTCAGTAAGTTAATAATTTTGGTTTCCAATGTCCACTTTTACGTCATTTTGTTCTCTATACATCACACAGTGTATAGCCATGATTTAAGAGTTCCTTAAATTTTTGGGGCAGTGTAAATGAAACCTAAAATTAGTAAAAATTAGGATAATAAGAGCAACAATATGTCCACAACTGTCCAGCAACAAGAAAGTGTAACCTGACCTCAACTTGTGAACTTTATTTAGTAGCATTTAAGTTCATATGAATTCAACTATTCTGCTAACTGGACTTAAAGTGAGTTTTGTACATCGTCAGTAACGTTTTCTAAGAGAGGAATCTGTACACAGTGGTGGAAAAGTTCTCAGACACCCCATGCATTTGTGAAATATTGCATTAAGAATCACTTTTTGTTCTTCAGGTGGATTTAGGTACAATCAAAATACTAAACAAATCCTAAAAAAGCTATGAAAAACTTATTAGTTCAGTTAATTAATTTAGATTCAAAGCAGTAATTCAAGAAGAACCAGATTACTCCTCAAAGGCTGGTGGAGAACATCCAGCCAGGATTAGATCTCTGCTGCTGTTAACAGCAGAACTACTAAATATCAATTTAATTATGGGATGGTTTATTTATTTTTTGTTCAGTTTTCAACACATTCTCTGTTATTTGTTGATTTTGACCATTTTTCTTTATTACTTATTTACCTTTACTTAACCAGGAAGTCCCACTGAGATAAGAGATCTTTTACAAGACAGACCTGGCCAAGTTAGCAGCCTTACAAAATTCAAAAGTTCTATAAAACACATCCATGACACACAAAATTCAAGGACAGAGACTCTTAAAAACATCTTAAAACACTGAAATTCCTCCTTCACTGCATTCTTTATGATGTTCTTAAACTCATTAACGGATGTGAAAGTTTCTAGTTTAAGAGTTTCTGAAGATTATTCCTGACCATGGTGCATGATGGGAAAGCACTGTTTAACCAAAGTCTATTAGAACTTGGGGAACATTCAAAAGCAACCACTTGGAGATGGGCAGATGGGAACTACTAGAACTGAAAGTGAGAAGGGTACTGAGGGATTCTGGGAGATTGCCCAGCAGATCTTCATATTTTTTTTTATTTTTATTTATTTATTTTTTAGTCTGCATTTATTCTCATTGTTTAACTCCACAAAAGAGGTGTCAACATTATATGAGATTGATGCATATTTTAGTCTTGCAGCCAAATATTTTAATATTTAGTGCATGTGTGTGACCATCACCAGCCCTCCCTGAAAGCTAAGCAGACATTCTTTATTAGAATTCCCTATTATGAGCCAGGGAGGCTAGCGCTACACCTCAGTGAGCAGATCTTCATAGATGAACATAGACCAGTTTTACGAATGCTTAGTCATGTCCAGCCAATCAAATCATAAAGAATACAGTGGTGAGGGGAGATTTGTGAACTGGAAATGACAATGATGAGAACTGACATATTGAAACTGTCAAGAATTTAGTTTTTTTGGAAACAATAAATATATATATATTTCCATCTTCTGTCTGTTATCATTGGAAATATTTGCTCCAAGACAAACAAGATGGAAGAGTTGAAGACACTCGTCAGGAGCCAAAGACTCTACTGGGAAAGCAGCCTCATGTTTTACATGGAATCATGGCTGAAAGACAGTATTACTGAGAAGAACACCAGAGTCAGCAGCTTCTGGACTATATGAGTGGACCGGGACGACATGGCGAGTGGTAAGAGGAGAGGTGGAGGACAGATGGTGGAACCCTGCAAATGTTACCATCAGAGAACAGATCTGTAGCAGGACACTGAACTGTCAGCAGTCAGTCTGAGATCATACTATCACTGGGATCATCACCATTGTTGTTTCCATTCCTCCTACTGCACACGCTCAGACTGGAGAGACCAGGTCCACCATCTCCTCCAAGCCAAACTTCTACCTTCATCCTCTTCCCTCCCCCATCAGCTCTGACCTCCATCAGCTCAGTCCCACCTCCCCTCACTTCACTCCTCCTTCTCTGTTGTCTCTATGTTAACACGCTGCTGCTACAAATTAACTTCCTTTTAAGGATCAATAAAGTATATTTTCTATTGTATTCTATTCTTAAACCTATAGAAGTGTTGGCTGCCGTTGTAATAGTGGAGCAGAGTGCTGCTTCAGGCTGCTACGTGGTGCTTTGGTTTCCCCCACCTTTGGCATGGAAGGTCCACTGTGGTCTGTGGTACTCGTGCAGGTGGACTCTCTCCTGCTGGCCCAGCCGGCACACCTGGTTGTAGAACTGCCTGGCGATGTGGATGTACGCCGCAGGAATCGCGCCGGCGACGCCTTTGGCCCCAAAGAACCCGTTGACCTCCGGGGAGGCAGTGAGGATTCGGTAGCTGGCTCCGGCCCCGAGGATCAGACTCATGTATGCCCGGGTCAGATTAAAGTAACCTGATGTTAGAAACACAGTGGAGTCGGGGCCGGCGTCTGTTAGCAGCCGCTGGAGGGTCGACAAAAGAGGAAAGTAAAGGAAAAGGGTTTTACATTTAATTATTCACACTGTAAAAACAAAACCATTGCTGATTATTTAACATGGAGACGAACTTCATGACCGCAATATCTACATCAGGTGTCCAACATGAGGCCCGTGGGCCAAAAGCGGTCCTCCAGAGGGTCCAATCCAGTCCTCAAAGTGTAAAAATTCCAGAGAAGATATTAACTGCAGATTGTAAATTAGTAAAACTATAAATTTAAAATCATTTCTAGACCATGACAAGTTGTTTGGATCATAAAGTAAAATACTAGATGTTCACTGTTCCTTTGTCGTTTTGTGTCTAATTTTTGTAATATTTTGTCTTTTTTTGGTGTTTTTTTGTCTTTTGCCGTTTGTCTCATGTTTTTGTCGTTTTGTGTTTCCTTTTTGTCTCACTTGTGTTTTTTCTCTTATTTTTTGTCATTTTGTTCCTTTTTTGTCATTTTTTGACTCTTGTTTTTTCTTGCTTTGTAACTTTTTTGTCTCTTTCTTGTTTGTTTTAATGTCGTTTGTCTCATTTTTGTCATTTTGTGTCTCGTTTTTGTAATATTTTGTCTTGTTTTTGTTTTTTTATACATACAGTGTTTTTCTATTTTTATTACTATTATTACTTTATCGTCTAATTGTTTGCTTTTTATTTATTTCATTGATCATTTTATTCTCTTTTAGCCTTCATTTACATTTTTAGGCTTGTGTTTATGGTTTTACCCTCTATTTTTCTTTCATTCCACTTGGATGTGGCATTTTATTATTTTTCTCTCTGGTGTTGTACTAATTTATTTTTAGAATATTTCACCATGTTTGGACTGACCAGCCTTTTGTTTGTCACTGTTCTTCTTGAGTATCTGTCTTTTCTTTTCAGGACTGCCTGTAAATCTTTGTAAACTCTGTTTTTAGAGGGTGATATATAAATATAACTGTTGTTGTCATCTTGCACGTTTGCTCGTACCTGGTTAATTGATTACTGGACTGCTTGTTTAAAACAGAACTTTTAACTGGAGTTGGCACTGATTTAATGGTGGAATTTGCTTTTTTCAGGTTAACTACATGAAATTCAGGCAAATTATTGATTGCGAATTGAGTAACTTTTGGTCAGTAAGAGTTTCTTGATTTCAGGAATTGGATTAAATTTACCCTTATTTTCTTATTTCTGAACATTACTGGTGTTTTCTCTAATCATTAAAAGTAGAGTAAAAATTCGACTTTAAATATTGCAGTTAAAAATGATTTATACAGTGTTTTTAAACTCCTGCATCACCATCAGTTAAATTCTATCAAACAAGGACACAATAAATAATAATACAATCCAATCCTGCAACAAACTAAAATCGCTAAATGTTTGCTAAAACTCGACTTTTCAATCTGTGCTGCTCGAGTGTTGAATATCCTTATATTAAACTAGAGATCCTTTAATTATATTTATTGTGTGACTAATGAACCCTGAATAAATGTTCAAATATTTATCTGCGGTTTATTAGTCAAGTAAGAGCTTATTAGTCATCATCTTATTAGGAACACGTTGAAACTTTCCTTTATGTGATGTGTGCTTAAGCAAAATGAGCAAAAACACCAGCAAGTTAAAGACTTAACTTGATGTGTTGTATATTTGTTTTTGTCAGTTTGAGCTCTAAAACCGACCAATCAGAGGAGGCCAGAGGCTCACCTGTGTGACCTGCTCATCCACCTGGATGCCCAGAGGTTTCATCTGCACCAGAGGAAACACCCAGGTGTCCTCCTCCCCGTTGCTCAGGCCTTCGTCCTCAGAGTCCTCCGACCGGCTCAGCAACCGCTGCCTCACGTGTGCCGTGTTCACGACCTCCATGATGCGTTCCCTCGCCGACGCCGAGAAGTCCTGCCGGTTGCCTGGTTGCCACGGAGACACAGCATGAGAGCGATTTAGAGCGCAGACGAGGATGAGTGGGAGTCGGGTCACAGTGATCTCTGGGTCACAGTCATCTGGGCTTAGTGATTATTACTTTGGCTGTGAGGATTTAATGTCATTTTCATGCAATTTCAGGGTAAAATGCTGCATCAGGGCAGTGGTAGTTATGGTTAAAGTTAATGGTAGTCTACAAAATATTAGTCCAAGTCAGTGTAAAGTCTTCTGAAGTGATGGAAACACCTCATTTTACAGGCAGAGAGGAGGATACAGACGGGAGTGAAAATACTACGTCAGTTAAAGAACTTGTTTCCGATTAGTTGGCAAATGGCCTTTAAAGCAGCATTTTAGGATTAAAGGGTCAGTTTGCCCCCAATTACTAAAATCATCCAAGAAAGTAAAATTAAAGAGTCCATATTTTACTTGTTTTGTTTCTCTCTTTCCGTTGGTATGTTGTATAACTGCGTTTTTTTGTGCTTTGTCAATGCTAAAGATATTTATTCTCTCCCATAGAAAACACTGCTCCTTATCTACTTCATGAAAACTACCAGAAAGAGATGAAAAATTACCAGAAAGAGACGAAAAATGACCAGAAAGAGACAAAAAACTACCCAAAAGAGATGAAAAACTACTCAAAAAAGACAAAAAACTACTCAAAACGGACGAAAACTACCAGAAAGAGAGAAAAAACTACCAGAAATAGATGAAAAACTACCTAAAAAAGATGAAAACTCTCTCTCAAAATAGAAAAAACTACCAGAAAAAGACAAAAACTATCAGAAAGAGACAAAAAAAAAACTACCAGAGGAAAAAAAAACACTAGAGACAAAAACTACCAGAAAGATGAAAAACTACCAGAAACAGACAATAAACTACAAAACTACAACTACAAAACTACAAAACAAAAAAACATTAGAAAGAGACTAATTTATGCACAATTAGTTCATTATTATGTCAGATAAGTTTGAGTATGAATGATGGTGGCAGATTTGAACCAACAATTAATCACTTCAAATTCATAGTCAACAGTTTTTGATAACTTTGAATTGGTTTAAGCAATTTTTTTTAGGACATACAGTCTAAATTCTGTGATTTCGGCTCCTTAAAGGTGGATATTTTCTGGTTTCTTTCCTCTGTGAGAGTAAACTGAAGATCTTTGGACTAAACAGGACATTTGAGGAAACTCTGATCCACATTTTTCACCATTTTCTGACAGACCAAACAATGACAACAAATTGTGGTTTGTTTGAGGTTTAATGTGATTTCAGTATGAATTTCAGAGAAACTAATAATACAGTTCTATTTTTGGTCTCTTTAGGGCAACAACTAACCATTATTTTCTTGTTTTATTGTGTCTGGAATGTCTGAAGACAGTGAAAATATCCATCAGTGCCTTTAAACCACAAAGACTCTTTTTGTTCAACTATCAGTTAAAAAGTCAGTTAATCAACTAGAGGTTAGTTTATAAAAAAAAAAAAAAAACAGTCACCGGTAATCTGGCATCAAACATAAGTAGTGTTGCTTTGGTTACTCGTAGTTTTAAAGGCTGATTTTATTTTGGTAACTCGTGTTTTTAACTGTGTCTAACCATGTTTTACTGGAGAAATATTATCCAAGAGTAGCACCTAGAAACAGCAGCTTCTCTTGCTGTTTTTCTGCAGGAAACATAAAAAATTTGTTTCTTTTCATCTTATCACACTAGAGTGAAGGTAAAAACCTCTCAATAAAGTTAATAACCATCCATTCATCGTGCATATTTAATTAGAATAACTAGAATTAGGTATGGGAAGTCCTGGCTCACTAACTGGATACATCCATTAAAAGTAGTACCAGCTAAATAGAAATAAGATAATCCTTTTTCTGTACATTTTCTTGGCATTTAAGTCTTTTCTAGAGACTGACTGGAAAACATGAGTAGAAAGAACACGGTGGCACACAACAACAATCGTTAGGAATTCTATACTCGGCCACTTGAACGACATGAAACTTATTTCTTAGAACACTGAAAACGACAAGAAACATTCCTTTAGAAATTTTCTGCCAAGAAAAATAACGTCAGCAGGAAGAACCTGCCTCAAGACTTGATTGTTTGGGAAAAATCAACATAAGCAGGAGAGCCTGATTATCTGGTTCTGCAAGTCCACATGTGAGTGAGAAAATGTGTTCCTCATTTGGGTGAAGTGACCCTTTAACCTGAAGGAAAAGAAACAACACTTACAGCTTCATGTCTTATCAGGTATCACCAACTTCCTGCAGATAAGACAGCTATTTTTGGGATATATATAGCTGCACATCATTGTTATTATCAGTTATAAATCTCTTAAGTCATTCCTGCTGTTAACTGTGTGTATCAGTTCCAACTACATATCTCCTTCCAGCAACACTGTGACATCACAACTCTATTCCGGATGTTCGTTTCCATAGCGGTGCAGACATGATGTCATTCATCCCTCAAACTAACATCCTGGCAGCCTGCGCTCTGGTTACGGACACATTGTGTGAGCGTGAGCGTGTGTGTGTGTGTGAAGGCTAAATCCTGACAGTTCCACATCCGGCTGCATGTCGACCAACCCCAAGAGCTCTCCACATCGTTCTCACTGAGCTCGTCTCTCCGACCAGCGTCTCTTCGCCTGTCTAAGCTTTCAAGCTCCATTAGCGGAGTGGGCCGGCTCGGTGCTGAAAACCACGCTGTAACCGAGCGCTGGGTGTCACGCGCTGTCAAAACATGTTGGAGGGTAAACATGCGTCTGTGTGCACACACAAGCGTGTCTGGTTTCTACCTTTGTACGGGTGCACCATCCCCTCCAGCATGCTGACCGAGTCGTCGGGCTGAAGCTGCAGGGAGACGTCCCCCACGGCCTCCACCAGCTCGGAGAAGAAGTCAGCGACCTCCCGGCAGTTCTCCAGCAGCACGTAGCGATCCTGTCTGTTGGTGAAGTACGAGTCGCTCAGGTTGGCTCTGGAAAGTGACGACAAGAAACGGATTTGTAAGGAAACTGAGGACCAGACAGTGTATTCTGGTGAGAGGGAGGAAAGAAGAGAAAACAGATGTTTTTTAGTACAAACAGCCTTAAACCCCTAATAACCCCATAATCACATACACTACCAGCCAAAAGTTTGGACACACCTTCTCATTCAATGGTTTCTATCTAATTATTTTTAGGGATGTCCGATATTGGCTTTTTTGCCGATAACCAATATGCAGATATTGTCCAACTCTCAATTTCCAATTCCAATATCAACCGATACCGATATCTGTGGGCTATTTATCTCATTCTAGGTAACATCACATATCTCCTGTGGTGGAATTAACACATCATGCCTCATTTAACTGTGATGCCCCATTGGATGCATATTGAAATGCAACAAGGCTTTTCAAATGTAAACACTGTCTGTGCAAAATAAGAAAACTACTTCAACTCAAGTTATGGAAAGAATGACATATTTATACCATATATATTTTTTAATTGTCTCAAACAACAGTTCACTCCCTCCCCGTATGAGTCTGGTAAATACTAGCAAAATCCAGGCATTATTTTATTGGTTTTCATGATAGGCAAAAAAACACGCTATTACATTTCTATGCCAATATCAGGCCGATAATATCAGTGGGCCGATATGGGATCTTCTCCTTGACCATTTTAGCATAAACTACGGATATTTAAAGCCGTATCTGGTATCTTTCTGAGCTGTTTGTTTTTAAATTGCCCATCAATCCACTTACAGCAAACATTTGATATATCAACCTAAAATTTCACAGGTATCTTTCTAAATATCCATATTTTATGCTATGAAATGTTCAGACAAATCAGTGGAGGTCTGGCAGAAATGATTCAAAAACTTTGATGATTTGAGATGTTTTGAAACCTCTCCACACCCCAAAAACCACAGCAGCTCGGACGACAAGTTATGTTCAAAAAATTCATTTGAAAATCACCAAAATTACACACGTTTTCACAGCTACAAGCTGTAAAAAACAGAAAATATTATCAGATTTTCAACTTTGTGACAGTCCGTGAAATACTCATCTGTGACATGTTATTCTCAATCTGTCTTAAAATCTTGATGTTTTGTCCACATCATTTAAATCATTTAAAAATTAACAGTTAATCCTGTCAAAAATAAATAAATAAAACTGTACTGTGTGACAAAAATTCAGGGACTTATCGGCTGAACTGCAGGCAGTGTTCACACAAAGCAGATAAAAGACAAGCAGGAAAACAAATTAAAAATGTAAACAGTAAAACATCTACAAGCAGGTAGAGCCTCCATTTTTCCCTCTGGCATTTGAAACACCTGTGGGTACCTGGAAAAGGTTCGACTAGTTTTTTCCAGATGCTGTAAAATTTTTGTGAGCCAAATATTCAAAGAAGTATTTTAGTTTTTTTCTGTTTCCATAGACGCGTCGGAATAATGTGACAGGAACAAACAAACAGTCCCTGAACCTGTTTCGGTTCAGAGGGTTCAACAGAAGCTTAACACTGGAGCTGAGAAAAAGCTTTTGAGTCATATTTAAAGACCAGATAATTGAGTGATCATAATAAGAGACATTCTTCCTGAACGGAGACACTAACGTGACAGCTGTCGCCTTGTCATTTACGGGTAAAAGCTTCATGTTGACATTCCAGCATGTGTCTTCATGTCCCTGAGTGTCTTCTAAAGTTTATAATCTCTCTTTTGTTCATCCAGTTCAACCTGCAGGACTTTCTGGAGGCTTGTGTAACATGTTTTCCTGCCAGGGAGGAAATGAAAACACAGCGAGTGAAAACGAGACCAAAGTGCCGTCTTTAACTGAAGAAACGTTGGCTTTGGAGTTCGCCCAGTGTTCAGAATTTTTCCTGTGCAGGTCAGAGATGCGATGAGAACATTTCCTTGCAATGGTGGCAAACATCTGCACTTTGATGCAAACGTACCACCAACCAGAATATAGTTACATAAGAGGGAAAGCAGGCCGGAGCTGGTAGAGGGAAAG
Source organism: Amphiprion ocellaris (assembly GCF_022539595.1). NCBI lineage: Eukaryota > Metazoa > Chordata > Actinopteri > Pomacentridae > Amphiprion > Amphiprion ocellaris. The sequence continues at coordinate 33,305,085 of NC_072783.1, read as the reverse complement.
TCTTAATTCATTTGTGAAGCAGCCAGTAACATAGATAAGGGGTCTACAGGGATGTAATTCATTTCTTGGATGAAAAGAAAACCCTCCTAGTCAGACTTCTTCCAACAGGCCAGCATGTGTGTTTACTAGTCTCATTTGTTTGCTACATGTGGGATTTTTTTCACTTTTCCCACAAGCCATCGATCAAGGTCGGCGTGCCATTTTGTGTGCTGAACTGAAATGGAGTGGAAACCACACCGGCTCTGGGCCCGCTGGCTCTGGAAGCACACCCACACTGATGTCCACTTTCCCTGCATATGTCAAAATGTGCATTCAGAACATTTCCCAGCAAACACCTGCACTCTGCTCGGGAAAACTTTTGTGCAAACTGATGGGAAACGAGGCTGTACGGAGGGCGGGAGGACTTAGTTCTGAACTTTACCTTGAGTTCAAACAAACAAACTAAGCGCCAAAAGGTAAACAGCCAGACTAAACTTTGTCTCGGAGCCGTCGTACCCGCTGATGATAATGCTGTCGTCGAACAGGTAGACTTTGATGTGCTGGACTCCGATGGTCTCGTTGAAGCGCTGCGGCACCAGAAGCCTCAGCAGCCCTCTGAGGTCCGGAGTGTGGTACAAGGAAACTCGCATCTGAGACGTGAAGCGCTGCAGCAGAGGCAGCAACATGGTCCTCGAGTTAACCTGCCCTGAAACACAGTCACACAAACGCAGTCAGCACGACGTGGAGGAACTCTACTGCAAATACGTGCAAGAAAACTTCACACAAAAAGCCGACAACCTCGTGATCCGCGAGTGTAGTCCAGCAAAACGGAGACTTTCAGGTCGGGGGATCGGCTGCTTTCCTGTGAACGCTGCAGCGCTTCCTCCATGCAGTCCACCTTCACAAAAACACATCAAAACATGATTAAAGAAGTAGGTCATTCCTCCAACACTCAGTTTAATAAATGTATCATAATACAAATCCACTGCAGACAGCTCAGTCAGACTTGTGGAGCTGCTGAACTCATACAGAGTTGAAAAGAAGGCGACACCAGTCTGGTCAAGTCAATTCCAGCAAGCAGACTTTATTGTGTTCTTCTTTAACACAAAACAAATTGCTGCCTTGTGGCTTAAAAACGCAGCTTCCATCTGACAAACAGGCTTCAGTTGCACAACAGTGTCTGAAGCAGGTCTGATTTGTGGAGCTGAAACGACGAAACTATTAGCCAATCTTCACAATTTTATTAATTTATTAGCAAATATGCCATAGATTTACTGTTTTTGGCCGCTTAAATGTGAGGATTTGATGATTTTGTTCGTCATATAACGATTGGAAAATAAATCTCAGAAAAATATGTACATTTAAGGAAGCTTGGGCATTTTGCACATTTTTTTTTTAGGTTTTATTAGCAAAATATCTAATTGAGAACATAATCTGCAACATTTTTTACCAGTTTCAGCTTCTTAAATATTAACAGTTACTGCTTTTCTCTGCACTATATAATTGTAAATTGACTGTCATTGTGTTTTGCACATACCGGCCAAAGAGAGAGTCGATTTTCAACATTTTCTGTCATTTTATGAACCAAAAAACTAATTTACATTTATTCTGGGGTAAATTACAACTCTTATACTTCAGGTTTATCAGCTCTTACTCAAGCAGAACCATTTTTCCTTGAACATTCAGCGACAAAAAGGTTTCCTGCAGTCTGTAATTATGTTTTCACATCTCACTCAAAAAACACTGCTGAGTAAAAACCACAAGCTAAGATTAGAAACCCTTCTTTGTCAGAGCAGGTGACACCAATTGGCAGGTTCCATCATCTCCTATAACTAGTTTGACTTTTATTATATGTAATTATTTATTTTTCTTTATCTTTCCAACTTGCACTGCACTAGAATAAGTGTGAAATTATTAGTTCTGGCTCCAGCTTTGACCCCAAACAGTGAATGAGCACTGCTTCAGTATTTTTCACCTTGTGTAAAACAAACGCACAGATTAATGATTAATGAATTGATTAATGATTCATTAATTTATCCGACGGCAGCACCTTTTTATCATCTGTTTACCGAGCGTGGGAAAAGCCTGACTCACCGCCGTGCACAAAGAGGAAACGGCTGCTCGACACGGAGCACCGCTGGCGGCCGGTTGGGCATTTGGTTCCCTCCTGATATCAAACCAGAGCCGCTTAACTTCTGCAAAACTGTGCATCTGGTGCCCGAATGCATTCATCATACGTCACCCCAGAGTGCCTGTTTATATGCCAGTAAAGCGGCTCTAATTTCCAGTAGAGAGCTCTTCAGGGACGCCAGTATTACCAACACTTCCAGCTCTGGAAGTTTCCTGTGGAGTAAATCTGACAGCAAGTGGGAGCTCTGAGGAAACACTATTTATCTCTTACAGCTGCCATGTGAGATCTGACTAAATCCTACCTGCAATAAATACAAGAAAATGTGTCTATTGTCAACCAGATATTCTATGTTCATTCCTTATCTCAACATATTCTATTGTTTTTGTTATTTTATCCTATTTTTGTCCAGTTGTTCTATGTCCAACTGCCTTTGAATTGCCCTCAGTTGAGAAATAAAGTTTTTTTAAATTGAACTGCCATCAAGCAAACCTTCGGCACATACTCAGATTATTTATTGTTGTTAAAATGAACTCCTAGTCTTTGATTTTAGAGTCAAGTTTCTAACAAAACCAAAAGCAAAAATTAAGATTTCCACCATGAAAGTGCACTAATGGCAGTCTGAACAACACAAATTCAGACTTTAAGGTTTCACATGCAACATAACTAAACAACAAATCCCGTCAACTTGCAACTCTGCTTTGACTTGTATGGCTAAATTAATTCAATATTGCACCCACTTTTGTTCAGACTATAAAACAATCTGTGATCATACGTTTGAACTCTGCATGTCTATTAACTTTCTGTCTTTTTTCCTGCATTTTCCTGGCAGGTTACTCCACTTCTTGGCACCTGTAAAATAAATTACCAGCACCTATAGACGAGTGGAGTAGCGGGAAACCTGTAGAAGGAATGTCGACATGCTCCTGCACCTACATGTGCATTGTTGTGCACGTGCATGCAGCCGATTCTTAGCAACAACAAAAAAAAATTTTTAAAAACTCCACATAAAGTTTGATGTAAAGCCCTTTGAATAACCTTTGCATAAAGTGCACTAAAGATAAACATCCTTTGCTTTCAATTAACAGATTATTCCCACTGCCTGCTCCACCACTTAGGTAAATACAGTGCAGGTGTGACTGTGTATCAATCCCATCTCTTTGTGTTAACGGATCCAGGTCTTCCATTAAAAATCACACCTGCAGTTTGACATTCTTCGAGTTGAAACCACAAACCACCTCGCATTTTTGTACCGGACTGGGTTTAGTTCATTCAGTTTCAAGCAAAACCCAGGCTCGAAAACAAAAGTCACATGGACTCGCTGCACCTTATTAACTCACATTTCTAGTAATCCATCATCCTGTGAGGCTACAGAGTCTGGCAGCTGATTCTGATGCTTTTAGCTGTAATTAAGCATGCCGGCTCATCCGTGCCTTTTGTATGTATTTCTTTCATACCAGCTTAGAAAAAATACATGAAAAACAGCTGAATATGAGCATCGGTCCAGACTGTGGTTTGCTTTCGGTTAATGTTGTTATGCTAGGCTTTCCAAGCATGAAGAACAGCAGGCTATCACATGCCAGCGCTGGTCTTCTTATACCCATAAACCCTTGCATTCTGGGGTCATTCCTTGTAGTTGGTCTCGAGTACATTTTCATTCTGAGCAAACCACAGCGCGGTCGTCCTGGAAGAGAACTCTGACTCATATTTTCTGGCATCTCTGACCAGTTATTTGGCTCTCACTCATGTTTGGATGTTACTGTTCTCACCTGTCCAGAACTAAAGAAGTAAAACTGCTCCTGACACACATGCAAACGCCACTTTTCTCACCAGCTCCTGCTCCAGCTGACCCGTCCCCAGATACAGCGAGGCCATCACCACTCGCCTCTGAGCCGTCCTGATTCGAGCCTGACGGGGAGGAAACAGAGAAACAAACAATCACAACAAATCAAGAGTGCAGTGACGCGAATGGGTGATATTATGAAATGATAACCTATTTTCTGAAGTTACACGAACACAGCTGACCTGAGGCATGAGGAAATATCTACAAGGCCACATAAACTAGCAGATAATAAATCAGTGTTTTCAGGTTAACAAAATGTTCCAAATTTTCAAAAAATGTGAAAAACTGTGAGTTTTTTTTTTTCAGTTTTATGTGAAAACAGTGTAAAGGGAGACGCTGAAGGAGTCTACCAGCTGAATCTGCAGGTTTTTCTTAACTTAATGAAGGCTTATAATGAGTTTCAGCTCACTGATTAGCTGTCCAGCCCCATCAGGCAGCTGTTTTCTGTGATTAAACTCTAAAACCTGACTGTAAACTACCTGCTCAGCACTCAATGGCAGATGGAAGCAGTTAAAATTAGCTGGTACAAAGAGCGGAACGTTGAAGATATTTAGCTGAGGGGCTGGTGGAAACCAAACATGGAGCTAAAAGAGACTGAATGTTGGGTTTACATTTGCCAGATGACCAGAATAACAATTCAAAATGTATGATTATGGTGCTACGTAACTGCTGAATGTGTAAATAAGGATATGTCACAATTGTTTCTGCTTTCCTGAAGTGGGAAATGTTGTTTGTTGTTGCTTTCAAGAGTACTGAGCTTAAAGGGTGACTTCATTCAAACTATGAAAAAAGAAAGTTTCTGGCTTGTATGTAGTAATGCAGTTAAGTTTATTTAAAAACCCATGAGCAGTAACATTAAAACCACCTCCCTAATATTGTCTCGGTTCTCCCTGTGCCTTTAAAACAGCCCTAAGATGAAACTAGGACTGAACAATTAATGGATTTCCAAATAAAATCACAAATCTGCTGCAGCGTTTGAACTATCATGTCAATGTTTTTATAAATTCACGTCATGCTGTTTGTGTGACACTCGCTTTTAATGGTATCTTATGCAGCAATGCTCCATCACGTGTTTTTTTACTTTATGACAAAGCAGATACTGAACAAAAATTTGACAATATGAATTATAACAAAAATCAAATCGCAATTTCTGTAACAAAAATTAGATATTTTTTCCAAAATCACTCAGCACTATCCAAAATCCAGAAATATTGCTTTTACTGTTGATAAGACAACGAAAAGCTGCAAATTCTCACATGAGAAACGAGAATAATCAAATGTTTAGCAGTTGTGTTTCCAAAAAAATGACCTTTTCAATAGAGAAATAAAAGAATTTCCAAACAGCTATTGAAATTTCTGCAGACTTACATGATTAACTGACTAAAAGACAGTCAAAATAAAATTCCTTTCACCCTGTCTGAAGACAGAAATCTTAAAATGTAATAATTATCTGGTAATAGGACAAAGGGTAAATGAAAACGTATGATCTTTTGCAATATGACAGAGTATACACAGAATTGGAAAACATGAAAATCCTCAAAGTTTGGAGTCAAATTTTTCATTTTTGAGCAACAAAAATCTGAGGTTTTGTTGCTGCTACTTAACATTTTGGTTTAATTCAGTTATTTGTGCAGTTTTATTACCTGTTTTGAGAAGGAAATAACCATGTATATGCCTCTTTATGCTGCTTAAAGCATCAGAAATGTTCTGGCAGGATCGGAAACAATCATAAAAATAGATAAATACTGATAATTATAATACACTGCCATCCTGATGAAATCTTTCAAACTCTCAAACTTATGGGGAAGTGTTAATAAAACAGTAAATCACACCCGTTCACACATCCTTGTGACCTTCTGCTACCCACAATAGAAACACAACTTTCACAATGACCTGTTTATCCATTGAAAGGTGTGATACGGCATGTCGTAGTTTTAAACCTAAAAATATAACGTAATAATGCTGCAGGGTTCGACAAGGTCAAACATGGAGTGAAATTCTTCCAAGATACTATTAAAAAGCTTTTTTTCATGTTTAAGCTTCTCTTTATATCTCAGCCAAACAGTGGTTTTGTCTGAGGGAAGCTCGTGTCTAACTGCCACACCAGCAGCATTTAAACCGCAGCAAATTCCTCTTTCTTTGCTCCTGGAGCGGCTGAACGGCTGAAAGTTAGAGGAAACCTAAAAGGGTCCCAATGTGTTGACACCCAGCAGGTGTGCTAAAAAAGAAACAAGATAATAACGCAAAAAAAGAGGCCTAGTGTGCCGGTGTTTGAACTCAAACTGCAAATTTTATTGTGTTTTTAATAACAGATTCACTAAGTGGCCGAGTTTACAGACAGGAAATCCGATGTGCACACTTCTTGTCTTTTAAGATTGCTTTAGCTGGTAAGAATAATTTCTGGAAGCCAATTTTGTCCAGCAGGAGCAACAATTATAGGTTGAAACCAATAAACCCGGCCAGCTGCAGTGAAAACTCAGGTGTTACAGAGTACACAGAGAAGAGTTTGCTGAGAAAATAATACTCCTTCTGAGTTTTTTAAGCCATATTTGACATCATACATACTGATACATCTATGAAAAGTCATCCTAGTTTGAAAGGCACATTTTCATTTTTTCATTTATCCAAGAAAAACCTATAGGATTGTCAACTTTCCAACAGTCCTTGAACTACTCATCTGTGACACACCCTCAAATCTAAGCCTACATATGTGATTTATGAATTGCTTTATTCTACATGTGTCGTTTTAAAAATTAGCCCAAAATAAACCGCTAGCAGTAACCAGGTTCCATCAAAAACAAAAAAATGTGAGCTCCTCTGTTTAACCATGAAGCCGTGATTGAAAGAGCTGTGGCCAACAGTCATGTGACAAAAATTCAGGGAGTTTTTGGTTGAGCTGAGCTGAACTGTGTTTACAAAGAACAGACAGAAGACAATTATGAAACCAAATAAATATGTAAGTAGTGAAATGTCTACAGTATGTATCGTCACTGTTGTTTTTCTGGAATTTCGAACATCTAATTCCATTTTTTAAAATCAGTTTCTTTCAAAAAAAGATCCAAATAAATAAAAGAAATTCCACTTAGTTTTTGTCTGTTTTTATAAATTATGCCAGATTATCAGTTCTGTTTACTTCTACTTATGGTTTTGTTGTTTTCACAGATGTGCAGGACTTTATATTCCAGTAGAAAATGAGCCCACAATGGGTAAAAAAAGCCAGAAAACTGACGGACCTTCATGGTCTGGTAGAACTGGTCAGGTGAGGTCAGGATGTGGACGTGGGCTCCCGGTACCCTGAAGGCCGGAACGTGTTCTGCCATCCATCTGAAGTGGCTGCAGAGACCGTCGGTGCCCTGAGCTCCGGCGGACCCGGTGGGCCTGGAGACATGACGGGGAGGCAGGTCGGTTTCAGCCAGAAGAGGAGCCAGCAGGAGAACGGAGGAGCTGCAGGACACACAGGCAGAACAAGAAGTTGATTTATGTTGCAGAAAGAGCAATCTTCTATCAGGAAATTAGTTCCGTTCTTGTAGTTTGCTTTGAGATTTGGGTTGAGAGTTTGAGTGTTCCATGATTGAGGTGTTAAAACAGCAAAAGTTCAGTCACCACAAGCCTTAGTGTACAAACTGAACAGCATCGTCTTGTGATATGTCTACTAATTTATTGTTCAATTGGGAAAAGTCACCTACATCTGACAATACAATAACTGTAGACAATTTTAAAATTAAAAGACAAAGGTTTGCTTGTTTCAAGAGTTCGATGCTTCTGTTCGTCACAAATGATGACAAATTGAACAGCAACATGTGTTTGGACTGTCGCACAGAAAAATTAGTGCTTTGATGATGAGAATTTTTCACTATTTTCTGACATGTGCACGGTCTAAACATCAACATTTTTAGGAATGATATATTAAAATTGAATGAAACTGAAGACCATATACAGCAGGTCCTCAACTCACATCGGTGTTCCGTTCCTACGGTGTGACCTAAGCAGATTTTCATCTTAAGTCAGAACTCCGGTGAAAATGAAAACAAAGTCGTTATGTGCATCACAGTATCGATCAGTTTACATATTTATACAACTAACAGCAACGAAAACAGTCATTAGCTCACACTGAAACACAACTCAGCAGGAAAATACCGGTGAAAATGGAAACAAAGCCATCTTATAGCGCCGCCTGACGATGTATTCATCCGCTCCACTCGCCAACTAGTTCCACTGAACCAGTTCGACGTAACAACGAAACATCGTACGTTAAACCGAGGACCGGCCCGTCGTTTCACCGTCCAACGTAACGGTGAAACGACGTAAGTCGAAGCCGTCGTAAACCGAGGACCTCCTGTAGTTTCAAAATGTGAAACACTCCTGTGAAACAGATTTTGGGACTCAAATGATTATGGAACATTTCTTAGGTGGAGGAGTTTTGCATCATTTTGATTTACTAAAGACTAATTGTACCTTAATGTTAAATGATCCAGCACCGTTGTAGGCATGAGGTTATAGTTAGCTGGCAGTGTTTGTGACAATATTAATTACCACAGCTAATTGTCTTGTTCTGTCATAAACTCTGAACCAAAGATTTCCCCAGTTTTCATTGTTTAAACCTCTAGCACTTCCAAGACTTCTCAGATTTATCTAAATTTCTACTAATGACAAGCTGCAGTCAAACTAAGGGACTGTGGATCCCACTGAAGTCTCACGAAAACTTCTATTTCTTTTTACTTTTAAGGCTTTTGAGAGTTGATTTTAGGGACATAATAGAGATTTTTAAGAACCATTGAAGCCCGACTTTTATATAAAAGAATATCACTTTGTAAATCTCTGCAGATAGGCTGCTTTAAATATAATTTTTCCTTGCAGCTACAAATATGTATTGAAATTCATTAAAAGAATTTTCAATTAAATCTTTATTAAAATTGAACCCATTCACAGATAACAACATAGCAGCAACTTTTACTCTTACATATACATCTTTAGTTTACGACGTGCCACAACAAACCCCGTGTTGGCAGACTGAGCAACAGTTCAACAATAACATGACAGAACACTGAAGTCGTGTCATTATGATAATATCGTGTTTACACGTTTCAGTTAGCTATTGTTTGAACAGTTTCGTCTTCTGTTAGGGGCATATAGTTCACTGTGATTGGCTGACAACTATCTCAACACAAGGTCCATGTAGTATCTGTGAGGCTTCACTCACACAATCTCAAAAGATGGACCTTGTAGTGACACTGTTGTGTAAACGCTTGTTTCCAGGAAAGAAAGCAAACTGGTAAAATCATTATTTTGATTGTCTTCTTCCACAAGGTGCTTTGGCAGTTAAAACATGCAAACACGGACAACCAAGCAAAGATATCAGGAAAGTCAAAAAAGTAACTTTGTGCAAAAAATTCAATGTAGAATGCGTCTTAAAAGAGCATTCCCTATTTCAGTGACAGAAGCATTGCACAAATATGGACCAAACTGTCCAAAATGAACACTGTTTAAGGAGGTTCTCCCTCACATTGTGATTTCATGGACACCCCAGATTCCTCCTCGTCTGACCATCAGAAAACCCACCCAGGAATTAGTCTGATCCTTAGACCCTGTGAGCGTTTATAACCCCCGTCTTCATTCCAAGTCTGGACCAGATACCTAACCTTTGTTCTAAACCTGGACAGTTTAGAGCTTATGGGTTAACTTATGCAATAACACAAAAACACAGGAAGGCACATTCAATAACATTCAACTTTGAAAAATTCTTCTTGGTTTTTTGTTTGAAGCTAAAGCAGCTGGGACAAGATGATGGAAGGCAGAGCAGTCAATTAAAATAAATAGTAAAAATGACAATAAATTCAATGAATAATTAGCTAGATCAGCACTTTTATATCAAACACAGGCAGTTTAAAAATTAAACAAAAAGGATTGAAGGTTAAAAGTTAGAAATGAAAAATCAAAAATAGTTGTTTTTCTGCTTATAATTTCTCCTATGGAAACCCAGCTGCATACGTGTGTTTTGCCAGAATGACGTAGTGAAACTGCAGAGCTGCATTATCACGATCGATGTATTTTACTTTCAGCTCGCTCAAGGAGACCTCAGAACCGGTCAGGTGCGTGTTTTATCACAGGAAAACAATAGTTGCACAGGTTTTGTGTTTTTATGCCTCGCAGCCACCAGCAGCGGCTCGAGTGTCAGATGCCAGAGATTCTTCCCATTACATCAACACAGCAATAATAACTTCACACGAACTGACAACTGGGAAACGCTTGGACGGTAAACCGAGGCGCCGGTTTATTGGGTACAACCGGCTCAAACAACAGTCGAATAAAGGAAATACTTACACACATACACTGAGATTATAATGTTGTATAATAACATAACTGTTTAATAGAAGTGTTGAACTATACATCGTGTTGGAGGAGTCTGTGCTGTTGTTGAGTTGTAATACTGCAAAGATTGGGTTTGTTGCTCTTTTGTAAACCTTTTGTAAATCCAGCCTTTGTACGTCAGTGTATCCTGAGTTTAAATAGAACCTGTTGGTCTGATGACCCATATTAGTTTTAGCTGCATCTATTAAACTTATTGTGTGTGCGTTCCAACACCTGTAAAGCCGCAGTACATAACATGCTGGTAACACATTAAATATGACCCAGTACATGGTATGTTGAATGAAGTCTGCCAACAACAGCAGCGTATCCAAGTACATCCAGTTGTATTTTGCTGTTTGCAAACCACCATACCTCTCTTGACATTCTGACCTATAATCCTCAGTACAGAAAAGACGCATCGCCACAAAGTCTGGCACGAGTAAAGATCAGGAAAGCACAGACAGACGGCAGCTCAAGCTACAGATTGTGACGGATATACGAGTCAAACTTTAACGTGTAACATTATGATAAAGCTGTTTGTCCCAACTGTGTGCATGGTGACAATTTTTGTGATTCAGAACACTGCTAATGTTAAAGTTAGCTGGAAACGGCACTACACATCAATTTTGGTGCAAACGTCACCCCAGTGGCCACTTGTGGTACTGCAATGAATAAACATAGGGCTAAAACTTTCCCCATAGACCCCAATTATAAAGGATGAAAATCTGAAACAACCAAAATCAGAAGAAAGGCCAATATTTATATAGTCTTTCTCTTATTTTTCCATCTAAGCTAGTTTCATTTTTTTAAGCATTATTGCAATGGTAAATCAATGGGCTGAGCGGTTCAAACAGCACATGTGCAGTGGGCCGTTCAATAATGATACAAGGCTGAAAAATAATCAGATTATCATCAAAGTGTGGATAGGGGGACAACAGCTGCCATTTTTTCCTAAAAAGTATAATTGTCACAACAAACCGATTGAAATAAAGCACTGAGGTTCTACAGACAAGCGCCGGCTTGTAAATCATATTCCATCCATTATCTACACACCCTCATTAGGGTCGCAGGGGGCTGGAGCCTACCTCTGGACAGGTATCAGTCTATCACAGGGCCACATATAGAGACAAACAATCACACTCACATTCACACCTACGGACAATTTAGAATCACCAATAAACCTCAGCATGTTTCTGGACTGTGGGAGGAAGCTGGAGAACCTGGAGGAAACCCACACATGCACAGGAGAACATGGAGACTCCAAGCAGAATATGGAAGGCCAGGCCGCGAACTGACGATCTTCTAGCTGCAAGGCGACAGTGCAAACCACTGATCTACTGTGCAGCCCCCAATCAGAGCAGATTGAATTATTTGGAAGGCAGCTTCAAAGAGACAGGAGCTAGAACTGAGCACTTGGGACAGACTAAGAAGATATGAAAAAAATCATGTGCTTTTTGAACTTTAAAGCATATAAATGTATTTTACTAGAATATAAAAACAAAATCCTAAACCTGTAAAAAATACATAAAATCAGCTCTTTAAGTTTAGTTTGTAGTCATTTCAACTACTGGTGAGAGTTTACTATAATCTGGCCTCAAACATGGGTAGTGTTGGTTTGGTTACTCGTAGTTTAAAGGCTCATCTCACCGTTTGTCACTTGTGTTTTTAACTGCGTCTGTCCACACTAGAGAAATATTATGCTTGTTTGGTACATGACCAGCAAAAATTACACTCTCATTTCTATTTTTATTTGTTTTTGATGGAAATGAAATTTGAAAACTCTTCAAATTGCAACATATAATCACAAGATTTGTCAAAATTATTGCAATATGATGTTTTTGGCATATTGTTCAGCCCTACTAGAAGCTACAAAACCTTTCTGGCTCCTGCACCAGGGGGAATGACTTTCATTCACACGAGCAGGCCATCTTCAGCTCTTTCATATATATACATGGATTAACAAGTGAACCGTCTTTAAAGCCATGAGGCATCGCTGAAGCTCTGCAGTCTAATGTGACAAAGGCTGGTTGATATTTTTAGGTGCATTCAAACTAAGGCAGCACTTATCAGTTATTTCCACCAGTGATTAATCTTCCAATTATTTTCATGGTTAATAATTTTGTCAGAAAATGGGGATGAACGCCTGGAATAATTTTGCACTCAAACCAAAACTCAACAGTCTCTAGTTTCACTGAAAATAATTTACTGCTCATCTCCTAATGTTTGCCTTTAATCTTTAGGGACGCCCATACATGGGAAGATTTATCAGCGCCTGTACTTTGTCTTTGTCCTATATTCACCAGACACACCAGAGGCCTTTTGTCCCTCCTACACAGTCGCACAATGTAGTCTGACAATGCAGCTACATCCAGTAAGGACGGGGAGGAGTGTTACCTCAGATGTGACTGTGACCTTCACAAGTGGGTCTCCTGCATTTCTTTATATCAATTACAATCAAAAATCATTCAGAACTCACACACATACACAGAGCAGTTGTTGTTCGGGAGTCACATTACAAGAGAAAACACAGTCCAGGGCTTCTTCGTGCTCAGCTGGAAGCTCTTCAGCAAACATGGAGGGGGGGATTTCCCTGGTATTTGATCATAAACATGTATTTTACTCAACAGGCCATAAAAACACCGTATGAAGGACAACTTCCTCGTGTCTACGCAGCTTGTGCTGAATTATCTTGTCTTTTATAGCAGCACAAATGTTATCAGACCGAGTCCACCCAGCTCGGTAATAGGGTTTTATAAGTAATGTGACTCAGCTGACCTGAAAGCCTGAACAACTTTCAGTAAGTTTTAAAAGATAAGACGATGTAACAGCAGAAAAGGAACAATAACAGCGACCGACCTCGAGCAATCCAACATCAGTATTTCCCTCAGGCCACAGTGACATAAGTCTCCACAAAACAAAGGTAAAGTGGATTTTTTTTAATCCCCAAGAAGCTGTGCACTCAGTATCAACAAACTGTAATATTGTCTCTGTATATGTCACCTAAATAAAGTAATTTAGTTATTTAATGACTGCAACAGAGATGGAGCTAACTTTTTATCTTTTGTTGCACTTACGGTGTAAATCCAGGCCACTGTTCAATATACTATGTTGTATCACAGGCTCTGCTCCTCTAAGCAGGCTGTCACCAACACTTAAGAACCTGATTAAATAGTTTAGTGCCCAAAAATGACGCTAGATGATAAGATATGACTCACAGTTGGTGTTCCACTTCATCCCCAAAACTCAGTCAAAACACCATATCCAAGAAGTGCTACTGCAACTCTAAACCGCCAAACCGTGGTTAAAAACGTTCGGAGCACACTGTCAGACAACGCTGTAGCATCAAGATTTCGCTTTACGAAGAGACCAAAAGTTCATACAAGCATACAGATACAGGTGTTCATACAATCTGGCCATATTCTGTGTGAAATCATGATATCTGTGTCATGAATAGGTGTTGATCTTGTATTGTTATGGACAAGTATAAAGCAAGAGTAAACACTGGAGGACAATTCACCCTGTTACATGCAGTACACATTATATTGGGGCTTTTATTACCTAATCATAATATTGCGCCTTAGACTTTGATCATCTTACAGTGATATCCCTCACAGTCTGTAGTAAGAAACGAAGCTTGTTTATACTCAAGTAAGACACCGTGACGTATGTTTTTTTTTAGCCAGACCAGGCACTAGTGCAGCGGAGGTAGGTCTGACTTTACAAAAGCAAACCGGCTAAATGCTGGACTGCGCTTATGTTTGTTTTAAGGCCTCTACACACTGTGCGAGTTTAACAATCCTATAGGTTCACAGCTTGCTCCGCTGTATGACATGAATCTAATAATCTTTGGGCATGACATGAAGTTTGCTGCGTGCAGATTGACAATGAAAACGCAGCTGAATCTCAAATTATTCCAAATCCTTGAACCTGTGTCACAGTGTCACGTAGGACCACCGATTTAGAGCCAAGACCAAAGATATCACCATGATTCTCTCACAATTGTTGTCTTTTGTCTGGGACGACAAAATCGCACAGTGTGTAGAGGCCTTTAGGCAGCATGGGAGATCAATCTCAGTTTGTTTATAAGGACAGTTTCAACAGGAGGGACTGTCATGCACCAACATGTACAGACAGATGGACCAGCTGCCAAAACATAGCACAGAGAAGTCCAAATTAGAACTCACACAGAGGGAGTGTGACTCCTCTGGAATGGACGCCATCATCTACTATATCTACATGTCACAGTCATTTTCTGATATATTAATGCCGTATTTATGCTCAAAATCTTGCATATTGCAACTTTACTTATATATCTTCAAGTAACACCTGTGCTTTCCATTCAACAACAAATCAGAGTCATTTATCATGACAGAAATTTTGACTTATCATAGGAGGAAAACCACAGGTGAAACTAACTGTAAAGAATGATTTAGTTCCATTACCTCTACCAGTAACTCATGACAGCATTAATGCTGGCAGAACCATTAAACCAGGGAAGTGGAATGCAGTTCATCTGAATTTTACCAATTCCTCCGGTGCTTTTTTCCTGCTATGACACAGCTCAAACGTCTGCAGTGAAAGGCCTATTGTTGGCTGTTTAAAATGCCTCAGAGACCACAGGTGTGTTACAGCGTGTGGCTCAAACAACAGGTGTTCCAGGTCGTCTGCAGGTGTTTTATCACCTGATTAACATCATAAACTGCACGGACCATGAAGTTCACATGAACGGACAGCGGTAGAAGTGGGTGTCTGAGAGGTGTCTGGTTTCAGGATGGGTAAAAGGACAGTCAGCGTTACACAACAACGAGAACACCATGTACCTTTACCTTTTACTGTAGGTACATGATATACAGTCTGTGGTCTGTACAATAGACTGTATATCATTTATATACAGACCTTTGAAGGTCCAGACCTTCAGTTCTGAAAACTCTGGGATGTCATAATTTCCCCCTGGGGACAAATAAAGTTTTCTGAATCTGAATTTCTCTGAAGGTTAGCTGCTGTTTGCTAACTCTGGTGAGGTGATCTACCTACCGGGTTAAAATGCACTAAATGTGACCTGAATCTGACTCAATTTAAAATGTACAAACGTCAGTTTAACCCAGAAGGAGCTAGATGTTGTCTGCTGAGCGTGGAGCTGATTTCAGACTGAAAACTGACAGAATAAAAGTTCCAGTGTCCGATAATGGAAGCACTACCAGAGGCAGCATTAGCAGCTGGACGGCACAGAGTAGCGGCGAGAAAACTCGTCTTTTAATCCTCGTGTTTCTTACCCTCCTCTTCTATCCCTTGCACGAAACAGCCGGTCTGATATTCGGGTAAAAACCCCGGCGATGGCCGGAGAGGACACCAGCCTCCTCCACGACATGGGAGCCGCCATAGCTGCAGCGCAGTGTTTGAATGAACTTTATTGACAGCGCTCTGAGCTGACAGACACAGTGGTACCCTGAACTACCCTGAACCACACAGAAATACCCTGAACTACCCTGAACCACACAGAACTGTTTCTAACCAACAGCAACAAATTAAATATTGCTTTTTCCTTTATTATTGGTGTTTTTAAAATGCCTTTAAATACCTCTAGTGGCAACCCTGTAGGGCAGGAGTGGGCAATTAAGTTTCCTATGGGGCCACATGAGAAACTTTGAGAGTTGTTAAGGTGACCTCATGTGGGCCAGTCAGGGTCGGTCATTGGCCCGGATGTGGCCCGTGGACCATACAATGACCCAGTCTGCTGCAAGGTGACCATGAGATACTCAAATTATACTTTAAGTATTTTCAAAGATGCCTGATAATTTCAATATATTTAAAGTATGCCTCCTCTATATGGATAGAAAATTGTTATATTACCAAATACTATCCATGACCAAAGACACACATTCAGATAGGCTCCTCAGAGGTTACTCAACATGTTTTATTATGACAAATTTAAAAAATAATGAATGAAATAATGATAGAAATAATGTCTCTTCTGTATTAGAAAAAAAACAAGCTAAAAAATACCTTTGCTATATTAGCAATACCACTTTAACAAAAATAGCTCTCACAAACTTACAAAAACTAACAAAAAATATCTATATCTTTAGTTTTAGGTCAGTTTAGTGGCCCAATGGAAAACAATGAAACCAGGACATTTTTTTACTTTATAAAAAACAACAAGGACAGCCAGGACAGGACATGAACAGGGAAAACAGGACATCTGGTCATCCTGTCACCCTGCAAACTACTTTATGACTAAAGTTTTACATTGATGTCACCTTATTAAATGTTAAATAAAAACACGTGTAGATGGATCATCCCTGCATGTTGGCTTCCCGATGCATTTCTGAGAAAACGTGTTTGATCTCTGACCTCCATTAGTCTACCCCAGGTGTGACCTCAGGTGTCCCTGCAGGTTTCCAGTCATGCAGCACAGAGCATGTATTGTACTAGGGTGTTTGTTCCAGCCGTTAAGTGATTTTGGCAGACTGGAATGAGATTTTAAGGGCACCTTAGACCTTAAACTTGTTACACCCATGTGATTCTACCCATTATCTATAATGACAATAATGTAAGCAGCATGACAACAGCATAAATTAGTCCTGTTATTATAGTTTTATTGATGCCCATTTACCAAAAATATGAGCTGTTATCTTTGCTTCCATTTATCATGACTGACTCTTTGTTTGTTTTTGCGTTGCTTATTACAGCTATAGTGGAAAGTATATTTGTTATGAGCTTTACTGGATTATTTCCCTTTCTACTCTGTGCTCTTATACTCTGAGTGAAATATTCCACTTTTAAATCTGCTGCAGTTAGTTTTCACTGCAACAGTTACTTTAAAGATTAAGACTTTAAAAAGCTATGAAATGCAATGTGTTGCTTTTTAAATTGTAATATAAATAACAGGCTCAGCCCACTAATCATCTCAATATAATGTCTCTAATAGCTACTCCTTATAGCAACAGATCAAACATGAACATGCTGCGTGCACATAAATGTATTAATAATCCAGTAAAACACTGGCAGTTGCTATTTTTCACAATCTTCAGTGGCTGTTTCCAGTAATACATACACAGCAAGTCTTCAAATGCAGGAATTGTCCCTGTGAGAGAGTATTTCATGTCAGGCTCGGAGGTAGAGCAACATAGCTATTTGTTGCTCAAGAGCACTTACAGTAAGTCGGATGTTTCCTGACAGCCCAGCGGCAAGAGGGATCTTATCTTTAAACATTAGCAGGCTTGTAGTAGGCCAGGTGTTAATCATCTCTCAAGCAGTGCAGACTGGAAGTGAAACCAGAGTCTTTTGATGCCACGATAAATGAAGATATCTTGAGTCTTTTAAGGTAAGACTTTGCTTATTGAACCTCAGCAGAGAAATCACATTTCAGCAGCGTAAGAGACATGATTAGACTAACAGAAATGCAGGAAATATATGAAGAAAAGACATTTAAAAACACATTTTAAACACAGATTCTACAACTGAGCAAGCACTTGAATATTTACACTTGTATGTTAATCTGTAAGTTATGTAACACTGTAGGACCCTGACCTTATTATTTAAACTTGTTAGGTGAATCTTATGCCTCTTTTGGAAAGCACTTTGGCTCAACAGCTGTTGTTTAAAATAACACTGGTTTGACCTGACTTGACTTAATTATTGACTATGGACTTAACGTTTGGGTTTTCTTCTTTTGAGTTGTCCATCAAGTGCACTTCGTAAACTCTCATTTTTTAGACATTTTTACTAATAATGATGATTATTTGACAGCTGTAGTCAAACTCAGAACTTTTTTACACTACTACATTTATTTCATGCTTTGCTACAAATTTGTACTCACAATATAAAGCAGAATTTGAATTTTCACTTCTGAATCAAAGTGGTTTTTGCTAGAAAAAGGTTTCGAATTGTGCAAAAATATTGAAAATAGTTGTAAAATGTTCCAGATCCAAATTATTATGTGAGTGAATATGTGCATAAACACTTTTTTAAAAAATGTTCATCTATTTCTTCATTTAAATTCTGCCTCAAATATATGATGCTTAAAATGCAGGATCACAATATTGAGATTCAGATGACTATGCAGCGGTGCATTTGGCAGCATATATATTTGCCACGTTTGCAGTTTTTAACCTGCGACTGAGTCTACAAGGAAACATAAAGAAAATAGAGTAAATATCATTAAAACTCAATTAGATAACAATGAACTTTGTTTTTTTTTTTGCCACTATAGTCATTTGATGCATCCCTACAAATTTCTGCATTTTTTTATAAAGTAGTATCTGAACTTTGACCTCTGAATATGTGCAAAAATACAGGTTTTGTATACATATTCTATCTATTTAGGTAGAATATCTGTATTAAACCACTTACAATTTGTGTAATAAATGTGATATTTTATAGGCTGGATCATATTCAGATTCAAATTACTATGCAAAGGAATACATGCAAAAATAATGCATCCAGTAATCAATTACGACTGAGCTATCATCACAAAAAGCTGCTTGTATGTCTTCAGATTCTGAGGCAATAACATGACACTTTAACCAAATACAATCTGCGTTTTTTTTCTATAGTTGTAAAATGTTCATATTCAAGTTGTTAAATATGTGCAATTAACAAAATAACTCCTAACATTCTGTCTCATGAATATGATGCTTTAAATGAAGGATCATATTATTCAGATGCAAATGAACACATGAAAAAAATATTCAATCCATTGGTGCACTTGGCAGCATGTTTTTATTATAAAAAGTATTATTATCTATTGTGCCACAGACTAAAAGGGAACAGATCCATTCATCTGATGCTCACTATAAAAAGCAGAATAAGAATTTTGAAAGTCAACAAACAGCATAAGGTGCCTAAAAATGCTGGTATGCACTGAGCTGTGCAAAAAAGAAGTTGATATTTACAATGAAGTGCAAATTGGTCTTATTTACAATAAAAATAGAGTATTATAAGAGTACAGAATGTAATAAATAGCGTATTATGAAGCAAAAACGGTGTAATGTGAAAATAGAAACCAATAATACTGAGTATAGAGGAGGGGTATGGTGCATTGTATTATTAGTTGCACAGTTGGTATTTTAAATGCAGAATCATCAACATAGTTCAAGATGTTTATGTCACAAACACAATTATACACAGTATAAGGTGCTGTGAAATGTGTTGAGCACCTGTTCCAGACCAAAACTAAGGAGAATAAAGAATAATAAAAATACACAATAGACAGATAGATAGATAGATAGATAGATAGATAGATAGATAGATAGATAGATAGATAGATAGAAATAAACAAATAAATATGTTTCATATATATATGTATATATATATATGTATATATCTATATCTATATCTATATCTATATCTATATCTATATATATATATATATATATATATATATATATATATATATATATATACATACAAGGTGAAGAGCAGGATCGTGGACAGAATAGTGAATTATCATAATTTTAATTATGTAATTCAGGGTCAGCTCAGTTTCCTAAAGGATACAAAATAATGACTCCAGTGGCAGCATGGTATTAATATAAATTGTACTAAAGTGCTTGTATTTCTGCAGGTTGTGAAACAGTCTTTATTATTATAAACTGAACGTGATTTTCTGTTGAGCAGCTTTAACTGTTCACCTTGTGGAGAAAGAACCTCCATACCAGGAAACAGGCCGCAGAGGTCACTGATTATTTACTGGCAACCCGCCAACCAGGGAGGGCGCAAGACACAGAGAGAAAGCACGTGCGCGTGTTCTCTTTTTGCGTGCGCGCGCGGTGCGTGCGCGTGTTTACTGGAAGGAGCTGTCTCGCGGAGGAGGCGGAGCCTTACGAACATCGGCTTTACTCACTGGAACAACCTCCGATAACCTTCCCCACACACGGACGGGATCTCTCCGGTAACCTTCCCCACACACGGACGGGTTCTCTCCGGTAGATATTACCGCCGCCACCGACCCGCAGACTTTTTGGATACTTTTTCTTTTGGATTTTAATGCCTGAATTAATAAGTCATCTAGCACTACTTTCGGGTAGTTTGCGTATCTTCTCCGTCGGCGTCGAGCGGCTGCGGTGCGGAGCTCCACATATCCGCGAGGTAAGTTGAAGCTCAACCCGGAGCGGTTCGTTTAATATTATTTAAGTAGAATAAAGAGGAGGTGTTTGGTCACAGAGCGGCTTAAAGCGGACTAGCTGTCGGGTAGCTGCGGGTTGTTGGTGGACGGTTCCGGAGGGGCAGTTCTGGGCTTTGTTTCGCTGTATTCTGAACCAGTGGACCGACTTCCAAACCAGAACCGTTATGGCGCCTCCGGCTTCCACCGACCGCCGTCCTGCTGTGTCCGGCTTTAATTCCCCGCAGCCTGCAGGGGATCACGGGAAACCGGAGCAGACGGGACATCTTTTTAGTCACCGTGAAACCGGAGAGCGGGGCCTCCGAGCGGGGACAGGGAGTCATTTAGTGAAAGAGGGAGAAAAAAAAGCGCGCCGGACTCTTTCACAGTGACCCCGATTCAGAAATCCCTTGTTGTGGTGCGTCCGATCGAAGACAATTGAAAGCAATCAGGATCCAGTTGCTGTCTGTCTCCTCGGTGCAGCAGCAGAGGATTCATTTAAACTAAATATAACCTGCCTGCTCGCTGCCCGCTCTTGCCTTATGCATTTGTCGCCATAACTGCATTTTATGGGGGTAAACTGAGAGCTCCAGTGTGGCAAAGTGGTGGTGTATTTATGTGAGTGTTTGTCCAGATGCTGCTGCCTCTAAATCTGTGCTCCGTCCCTCCAGCTGTGTTTAGGTGCTCTCTACCAGCCCCTCTCTGGATGCATCAGACTCCTCTGCCCCGGGGCCCTGGACCCGGTGTGTGACCCCACTGCCCTCACCCCACTCCCCCTCTCTCCCTTCTCCCTCCTCCCCCAACCCCCTTCTACCTGTCCACCTCGGAGCTCCTGTCCTGGGCCCCCTGCCTCTCGACCAGCGGGCAGAGGCAGGGGGCCATGGCGCCATGGTAGTCTTCGGCGGACGCAGCCCCCTCGCCATGAGCAGCCTGCCCCCTCCGGAGGGCAGGGTTCAGGGGTCCAACTTTACCCCACATCACTACAAGCCCTTCAGCTCGCATGAACACTACCAGCAGGTGAGTCACACCTGAGTTTGTAGAGAAGCAGCTGTCTAGAAATGTGTCCTGGATCATAGCTCATACTAATAATGGCGGCTTTTCTACCTGTTGCAGGTGATGCGTGCGTTGCGTAAGCTGAAGGAGAGTGGGTTCTACTGGGGGGCTGTTGGGGGCCGGGAGGCCAGCTCCCTGCTGCGCTCTGAGCCCCCCGGCACTTTCCTGATTCGCGACTCCTCAGACCACCACCACTTCTTCACCCTGTCAGTCCAGACGGCTCGGGGAACCAAGAATCTACGCATCCACAGCGAGGGAGGCGGCTTCTACCTGCAGCCAGACCCCCAAAACACCCAAGAGCTGCCGCAGTTTGACTGTGTGCTGAAACTCATCGCGCACTACATGGGGAAGGGGCCAGATACTGGAAGGACCAGAGACAGCGCAAGTGGGGGCAATCCTGGAGGGGCCAAAATGAAGGGGCGCAGTGTGTATCTGATCCATACTGGTGGAGAGAAAATCCCCCTGGAGCTGCAGAGGCCCCTCTCAACTTCTCTGTCGTCCCTGCAGCACATGTGCAGGAGGACGCTGAACAGCCGAGGCCTGGGGGCATCGGAGCGAACCGATCAGCTCCCGCACACACTGAGAGACTTCCTGGAGGAGTACGATGCTCCCATATGACTGACAGGAACTGCACAGGTTCCGCTACGTGGACCAGGTTCCAAGAGGACCACACAGACCAGTTCTCAGAGCATATGAGAATATTCTCACCATCCGAGACTGACCAGACTGAGCCTTAGATGCTAACATGAGGTCAGCTTTCCACAGTGGCTAGAATCAACCGATCCCAGATCTGTTAAATCACTGATGGACCTGTCTACCTAGAGTCTCCCACTGACCCGAGGTCTGGGATGAGAAGTGTGATTTGGGTAACCAACGATTACCTCGTCCATCCTGCCTTGCAGAAACTGACCACTAATGTGAGTGGCAGACGAACCAGAGGTGGAAGGTCAACGTTTCCTATGACGGACTCAGACGCAGAGCAGTGCCTCATAGAAAATTAACCCAATTGGTCAATATTAACGACGATAGCGAAGGCGTGATCGATAGCCCCCACCGGTGAGCTCGGTGGGTTTAATGTGCTTAAGAAGAAAGCTCCTCTGTCAGCATGACATTTACAACACTTTGGATCACTGGACAGGGAGAAAGACAGCAAAGAGCAGAAAGGCTCAGATGGAGCGACTGAAGGAGGAGCTGCAGAGAAAAGTCCAGACGAGGGGCCCAACGCCGAGAACACACACTGTTTGTTTGTCTCACTGTGTGTGTGTGTGTGTGTGTGTGTGTGTGTGTGTGTGTGTGTGTGTGTGTGTGTGTGTGTGTGTGTGTGTGTGTGTGTGTTGTGGTCGTGCACACATTTCCATTGCTGCTTCCCGCAAGTGTTGCCTCATAGAGGGGAGTGGGGTGGTCATGCACGCTAGCTGCACACACACGCACACACACACACACACACACACACACACAGGCAGGTACAGACCCACATGAAGGCTTTGTTAGCGTGGGACAAAAAAAACCATTACAAAGCATTTTCTCCTGCTCCTGTTTGTTTCTTGTTCCGCCTTCATTACCCATTCCCTGCCTCTTTTTTTGTTTCGAAGATACATGTGTGCTTTGACAGTGACGGAAAGCAGG
Organism: Amphiprion ocellaris; assembly: GCF_022539595.1. Taxonomy (NCBI): domain Eukaryota; kingdom Metazoa; phylum Chordata; class Actinopteri; family Pomacentridae; genus Amphiprion; species Amphiprion ocellaris. Next base: position 33,282,006 of record NC_072783.1, on the reverse strand, counting down.
CTGCTGTTGCTGAGACAAAAGCTTGTTACGGAGACAAAAGCCTTGGCATGGGACCAAACAAAACAGCAGAACTTATTTTTATCCAGACTGGCTGGAAAAATGTCAGCGACACTGTGAAGCTCCGTGGGGGAATGACGATGATCATCCCAGAGAGAGGAGAGGGTGAGGAGAGGGATTCAACTGAGGAGAAAGAGGAGTGGGAAATGGGATTAGGAATAAGAAATTGAAAAGGACGGAGAGCTGGGGAGGGTTGCTGAGCAGGGGAGAAGTGGGAGGAGACATACTGGTATACAACTAAACAAAAACAATGATGTGATTGATGCCCCAGACTTAGAGGAAATGATAGAGCCCAACAGGACGCCGCTCCTGTAAATATAACAGCCCGTGCAAAAAAGAAAGTTTTGGCTGAGTCTTAATTCTGTCTTTTAGAGCCTCTTTTGAGTATTTCTTTTTGCTGAAATGCCCTTTTGTGTGTGAGTGAGTCTCTGTCAGCTCTCTCCCTTCTAGCATTCATGAAGCAGATAAAAGAGAAAACAAGCTGTTAGAAGCTTTAGAAAGGTTTTCTTTTGTTTTTTTGTGCCCATCTACCTTCCATCGTTACCTCTGGAGCAGGAGTGGTTCATCCGTCTGAATGTCAAGGGAGAACACGACACTTCCCCTCAAGTGATTCTTTTAAAAAAAGCCTTTTGTAAAACAAAACACAAGACTCAGATTTGATTTTTAAAAAATCTGTGTTTGACCCGTGCTCGTACTTAACTGTGATCCGTGTTGGAGTGGTTGCCATTTCAAAAGTTTGTGATCTCACATGGCCACTTGAGATAGCAACGCTGAATTGTGGCATAGTGACACACATTTCTCTTTTTTTTTGGTCAAATCTGAGTCTTAACTTACTCAAATCAACACCAAGTTTCTTTTTTTTCATTTTTTTTTTCACGTGTTGCACCATTGGACCACGTGTTTGTGAATCATTTGTCTTTTATAAAGACTCTTGCAAAAGGCTGGCCACTAGTCTGGCAAAAATACAAGCTGTAATATCTGAAATGACAAAAGCATTACAAAATAAATGAAAAGGAACGTTGCACATATTTATATTTCTAAAATATTTCAATAATTTATATTAAAGAGCACTATTTTTACAAAAGTCAATGCATTTGCCCTGTGTGTTACTTCACTGTTTGCTTCTCTTTTCTCTTACTCCGCTGAGTCAATATTGACTGGAAACGCTCTGACTTACCGTCATGTATTGTGAAGCAGTCTGTATTCCAGCAATTCCTGGCCTCACAACAAGATTATTTACTGACAAATGGGATTTCCTAGTTAAACAAAGCGGTGTTTATTCATTCGGCAGGCTTTGAACCGGCCAGGAGGACGTGCATTCGTCACAGGGTTAAAATTACTGCAATCCTCACTTCTCGTTTTCTCTGCCAGGAGGCATTGTGGGTAAATTCCATAGGCACCGGGGAATGTATGTACAAGAAGTAGTGCTATGGGGTCGGGGAGGGCGGGTGCTGCTGATGTACATGGAGCACAGTGACAAAGGGATTCCCAGAAACGCCACAGTTCGGCCCGTCACTCGTACACACACTTTGACACAGCAGTTACTGTGTAGAAAGCTCACTTTGGGTTGGACTTAACTGGAAAGGAATGCAGGGGGGTTTATACATCCTGCCTGAGGGGCTGAGAGAGGATGGTGTCCTCAGGGGAGTGTGTGTGGATGGATGTGTGTGTGTGTATGTGTGTGTGTGTGTGAGGTCAAATAGGTGAAAGGGTCCACGTGGAGGAGATTTATGACGGTCTGTGGTTTCTTAGTGTGCAGCCGATGCAGAATGTGTGTGTGTGTGTAAGTGGTCGGTCAAGGGAGATGGCTGTTGGTAAAATTAAGCAGGAGGTGAGTTTCTTCATTTCAATATCCCCCCCACATAACACACACACACGGTTCCCATTCCCTGCATACCTTGTGCTCTGTCTGAGGCTGGCTTCCAGGAAAGAGGCACTTTAATTGAGTTGCGTTTTTACGGCTTGCCTGGTGTTAGTGTGTGTATGAGAAGCAGCAATGAGGTGTCTTTATGTGAGTGAGTGTGATAGATGAGGGAGTCCTGAGGAGAAAAGTGTCTTCAAAAAAAAGAAAAAGCTAAATGATGCAGACGAGCATCGAGTTCAGGCTGAGAATAATGCGTGCGTTACACCTTTTACCGCACACACACACACACACACACACACACACACACACACACACACACACGCACACACACACAGATTTCTGGATGTGAGCCAGCTCCGGACTTGTGTGGGAATGAGAGGATAATGTTTAATAACTGTTTTTACAGCTTACCTCAATACAGGTAATTACAATGATTCAAAAACCCGGTTCCACAGTTCCTCATGTTGCTATGACACTTGCAGGAAAAATGTGTGTCTCTGGACGCTTGTGTGTGTGTGTGTGTGTGTGTGTGTGTGTGTGTGTGTGTGTGTGTGTGTGTGTGTGTGTGTGTGTGTGTGTGTGTGAGCGTGGATGACACTATTTGTTTATGAGAGGAAAATTGAGTGGGCATTTACAGACAAAAATGACGTAGGTCAAGAGACAAACAGAAATGAGTGATCCTTCTTCCCAAAACCCAACCAGAATAATCCAGTTTTACACACAAACACATTGTCTAAATAAGCCAGCTCAGCTCACGGTGACTCATTTTATGTTCCCCATAGTTGCCTAGTGAGTTGGAGCTGGAATATTTTGCCTGTATCCTTCGCTCCTCTCATGAATCTCGCACACTCACAGAAAGTCTTTCCACCGTGATTCATTTTTCGGGTTATGACTTGCTGTGTCCAGCTCAACAGTTGTCAACAGTGTCCTGGCCAAGCACAACACCCAGCTCTCAAACAAGTGAGCTCGGTTTGGAGTTTTTTTTTTCATATATATATATATATATATATATATATATATATATATATATATATATATTTTTTTTTTTTTTTATTTTTTATTTTTTTTTTTTTTTAACAAAACATTCACACCAAAGTTCTGGCCACCACCCCTCATAGCTTCAACATTTAATGCAGCGCGAGGAAATGAGAAACAAGTTGTGCAATGGCAGGACTGTTTTCAGACTGAGCCAGTTTGAGCAATGTTCTTGCAGTCTGATTAAAATCTAAGTGTTATCAAAAGCTTCTTGTGTGTTTTATTTCATTTTTGAGCTCTTGCCAAAGTCAGCCATGTCCAGCCTAGAAGGTGGAAAGAATATTAAAGGGTTAGGAATATGCCCTGCAACTAGCAATCCACAGTGGGCTTCCAGGAAGGGCCTCCGGTTTGCTGATTATTCCTTCCAGGAAGGCTTTCTGTTGGCCGATCGGTGCTTATAGGAAAGACGCTTGGTTGGCCCATCAGCTCGAGTATTGTCACAGCCGCTTCTGATAAAGCCAGACCAGCTTCCAGGAAACCAGAGATTTACCCTCCAGCATTCCATCATTCCTTCACCATCAGCGCACACAGACAGAGACGGAGAGGGAGCCGAAGGGGTATAACAGGGATACGGATCAATAAAAACCATATGGGAAGCATACAGACAAGCAAAAGCACTCAAAAACCATGTGTGCATGCATGCATCTGTGTGTGCACGAGCCCGTAAAGACGCACACTGTCTTGACTTGCACTCCCTGACCAGCTCATTGTGACACATGCAGACACACACACACTCAAAACCACAATATTTTTCTAAGCTGAGTATTCACCATCCCCCTGCACACGCTGCATCTCTGCAGCACTCATTGTGACTAATTTTATTTTCATGTAAATCATCACTCAAATGGTTTTCCCGTAACACCTGGACAGTTTGGGTGTGCCTCGGCTCTTCCCGGCTGTAAAGTACAAATGAAACTAACAGGGATGATCTGATTGGTGCTGAACTGCTGGTAAAGGGCGGCTGAAAAAACATGTTGGAATAGACACAGCTGCATTGTTTTATCTAGGAGTTTTTTTTCCTTTCCTTTGCTCTCCATTCACAGCTGCACAAGCGTAGCAGCGGAGAAGCTCAGGTGCCAAATGGCTTACAGTAACAGCATGGACTCAGACCAAACCTCTAACACTCTCAGGTGTCACTGTGTCCCTTCAGCCAGCAAACAGGACTGCACAATATTTGAACTTGAGACTGCAGCAGACACGCAAACCAGTCCAAGCACTACCATATGCACATACATATGTGGTGAGTAAGGGTTTTTTTTTTAGTCATGAATGAGTGGAAACGCCTGTAAGCTACCTACACGCTTGAATCCTTTAAGTAAATGCTGCAGAGCTACAATGTAAAGATTCTCCCCAACAAATGAAAGTTGTGCGTTCACAGTTCTAACACTCAGTAGAGAGACAAAGCACAGAAACTTTTAGCATGCTTAAAGATCAGAAATCAGTTTTTGTTGCTGTTGACAGACAACAAGCAAAAGGAGCAAAACAATAATGGAAACAAGACGAAATTACAAAATAAAAACATGATGAAGAGGGAAATACGTAACTGAGGTTGAAAGTTCATGAGAAATCTTTACTCAAGGTCCCCTTATTAGCTTTTTTTTTAACAACTGTCAACTACATCTCCAGGCCTTCTTCAGCACAACAAATGTGTTAGCAAACAGTGGCTTATTTACACATAGAAGGTTTACGGAGCAGCATCATCAATCATTACGAGTTGTGTTTGGATTGTGTTTAAGGCCACATCATGAAAGGTTACTCTCTTTTTGCTCTGTTTTTGGTCTCTACCGACTCCTGAGGGAAATACGTGGCTCTTGAGCTGCAAAATTCTCCTCTGAATTAGCCACCTGGTCAATAACTAACTTTCAACGGCTCTATTTGAGCAGGTGGTGTACATATTTTTCACCTTTACCCACTGAAATCTGCTGATGTGGCCCAAAGCTGCATTATGAAAGTAAAGCTAAACAGTACAATTGGAGGGAGGAGAAAAAAAATTACTCTACAAGTGACTGCCCTTCAAACTGTCATTCTTTTTTTAAATTGACATTTATTGCTATTGCAGTTTTCAATGAAATAGGGGCAGTTTTCATTGTGTTAAACTCAATCTGCTGAAAAAGACAGTGAGATACACTAATAACTTAGCTAAATGTATAATCTGAGTCTTTCAGTAGGCTAGTGAGTGCAACGTTCAGTTAAGTGAGACTGTAATGTTTATTGTCAATGTTTTACATCGATACGATGCTAGATGAAAATTCAGGTGTTTAGGCTTTAGCTGTGTCCAAATTTGCCCCATATTCACGTACTGACTCTTTGAACTGATGTTAAATACTTTTTTAACTAGCACACTGAGCTGTAAATCAGGATTTCAGTCGGTCATCTTGCTTTATCGTGGATAAGGGTACAGTTACATAGAGGTAACTTTCACATCTGTAAAATCAAAGATATATTAGGAAATATAAAGTAGTGAGCATGTCATGCTCGCTATTTTTTTTCATTGCATTGCCATCCAAATAAAATGACAAGCAGTGAATTCGTTATAGCTATTAGCAATTTGTAACACAGCATCAAAGTCAAAGAACAGAGTCATTACGATGAATCCACGAAGAAATATGAACAAATCATGTCTATTTGAGTAAATTGTGTACATGCAGAGATACTCGATTTATGATAAGATAAGATAGTCCTTTATTTCTCCCCACACAGCAGGGGAAATTCATATTGTTACAGCAGCTTATGTATCAATAAACATAATAATAGTAATAAAATAATAATAAAACAGTAGTAATTTCACAGGATATGAGCCAGTGGCGCTCGAGGAACAGGCAGGAGATCACCAAAGTGGTGTGATGCTCTGGGGACCACGAATTTCTGTTCAAAATTTCACGGCAACACTCACCACTTTACTGTAACTTCTCACAGTAGCTGTTTCTACTTCTGCCTGCCAGCAGCACACAGTCCTTCAGAAACACACTGTTTATCTAAGTCTGCTTTACTGCTGAATGCATGAACTGACAGCAGCAGGAAAAGGGAAGGTGTCAGTGTCCATCAGTTATATAATCAAAAGGTGTCAGAATCAAAAACTCTGCACCGCTGAGTGTTGACTTTTTATCGATGCTCCCTACTGTGGTTTCCACATGGGATAAAATTATTAACCATCGCTTTCCCTGAAGCTACTCGAATGGTGCCAGCTGGAAAATATCAGTCAGATGAAAACTTTGGGATCGTGGGATGAGTTAAGACCAAAACAACTTTCTGGGGTTTGTTTCAAATTATACACTCGGCTTTATGGGGTTTTCTCTGCAAATTAAACTTGGCAGAAGCCTTCAATCCAAGCTGCAGATTCTGAATATGAACAGTGGCACTTGTAGCTGACGGGCCCCTCTGTTTCGTCTCAACAAGGATTCAATTGGATTAAACAAGCCCCAATGCTGAGCCCTCTGAATCGAGTCCATTCAGCTATTGGCCTGCCTCAGCATGCATCCCACAGCAGAAAACAAATGGCACTGCTCTGCTTTGGTGTGTATGTGTGTGCTTAGTTGATTCCACCTTGTGAGAACAGCCCTCTCATTAAAGGCCAATAACCATTGCTCAATTTGAATACTCCTCCTGCACACACACACACACACACACACACACGCACACGCACGCACATGCACACACACACACGCACTCACGACCCCCCTCCTTTGTGTTTTTTAATGTGAAGGATCACATTTGTTCCTGAAAGAGGAAAACGGGGGTCTAAATGTGTGTGTGTGTGTGTGTGTGTGTGTGTGTGTGTGTGTGTGTGTGTGTGTGTGTGTGTGTGTAGGTGTGCATGCGTGCGTGCGTGCACCCAGCAGAGCCAATCACAGAGCTGTATAGACACTGAGCCCCCCAAGTACTGCTGGTTTATAGGGCTCAGCTTCAGAGAAGTCACATGACTTCCCAGAGAGTGAGAGAGAGGGAGATGGAGAGAGGAGAGTGGGCAATGTGGGAAAGGAGGATGAAGAGAAGGAGTGAAAAGAGGGTCAGGAGAGTGACAGGATCACTGCGAGGGGTGAACTGAAGGTCTGGTAAATGAATAAAGCAGAAGGAGGTAAAAAAAAAGGAGATGTGACTGTTCTCGGAAGTGAAATTGCACAGGCTGGTCAGGATCTATAATTACAGCTGAATGAACAAAACGAGAAGTGACTGAGTGAGAGGAGAAGTCGGCGAGTGAGATGAATGAAGGATGAGATGAATGAGTACACACAGGCGATAGCAGTTGCAGTTGATGGTCTGGTTAACCCCGTCTCATTCTGTCACACAACAACTAGTTTAACCACAACGCATAAATATAAGGGGCTCACTCAGAACTAAACCCCCGAAAAGCTCCGTATCGTCTCCATTAAGACCTACAGGGAGATATCTGAGAGATATCAGCTTCTGAATAAAAGCCTACAATGGAAGTGAATAAATTGTAGTTTGAGCACTTAAAGCATTTTCCAGAAGCGATTTTCTGGCTGCTGTAATCGGCAGACTCCGTGGGTTTTCTTTGGGACTCGCTGGGTGCGGACGCCATTTCCAACGAAAACTGCTCACAGCGAGTTCTGCACAAACAAGTGAGAGTTTTTCAAATGTCATTTTTCAACCTCAAACAAAATTCCATTTGCTTCCATGGCACCGGTGTGGAGACAATCCATCTCAAAACTTAGCAAATACAACCGTAAGTAAACAATACGGCCAAAAGCATTCAGACTGCCCTGCTCATTGTTTGAGTTCGGCCCCTCAGGCCCAATGAATGGAAATCTTGCTTCAGCATACAACAATAATTTAGACGATATTGTTCCCCAGCTTTGTGGCAACAGTCTGGAGGAAGGTTTCGACACAACAATGCCCACATAAAAAGTTAGGTCCAAAAAGAAAGAAAGAGTTTTCCCAGTGGGGGAGAACTTTGGCCCACACTGAGCGCTGACCTCGAGCTCGTCCGTCACCTTTGGGAGGAACTGCGAGCCAGATCTTATCGCATAGCATCAGCTTCTGAACACACGAATGTGGCTCTTGTGGCAGAATGGGAGAAAATCCCTGCAGCTAGGATACAAAGCCTTCCCAGAAGAGTGTTATAGTAGCAGATTAATGTCTATTGTTTAGGAATGAGATGATTGGCTACTGCATATGGGCGTAATAGCCAGCTTTCAATGTATTTTTGGCCATGTAGTGAAAGTGTGTGGTTATAAACAAGCATAGAGAAGGGTTGGAAGACCTCTTTTTAACCCACTGCACCCCCAAATCCACTGGCAGGTTTGAAAGGCAGGTTAACTTTAAAAGAATAGCTACAATTACACCTTTTATCCAAGCCAGAAGCTGTAAAAACTGGATGATCTGCCACATTTTCATTTTTCTAATAGTTATTGAAATAATTATATATGACTTGTGGTTCTGTCTGGAAAATGAACCAAATTTCAGCTTAAAATCACAACATTTCATCAAAATTACTCTACCTGTCTCGTTTAATAATTCACTAAAAACAAAGCATTTGCACTAACCAGGTTCTGTGAAAAACTAAATGTTCTGCAGGCCTCTGTGCAACCGTGAAGCTATTAGTGACTCAGCTCTGAACAACAGTCAAGAGAAAAAAATCCAAGGACTTTTGGCTGAACTGCAGGCAGTGTTTCCACAGAGCAGAAGGAAGACAAGTATGAAAACAAATTAAAAATGCAAGTAGTAAAATTGATTGAATGTGTTTTTTCCCAGTATTGGTAACACCTGTGGGCACGTGGAAAAATGTTGCACATGCTGAGTCAAGGTTTTTCCACTTTTGCGCCATGTTTATGCTGTTTTCATAGAGTTGCAGGACTTTATAATGCCTTTTTACAAACGTCCAGAAACTGCTTCAGTTTCAGAGGGCTAAATAGTAAACTGACCCTTTAATAAGCTGAAAAGGGCTCAGAGGATTACCCCTATTTTGGTTTGGAAAAAAAGGAAAAGAAAGAATTTACAGCATCATGCCTCCCCTGCTTCTGCATATCTGTGTGTGTGCTTGTAATACTCGGTTGTGGGGACATAAATATCTTGACACGGTCACACTGTGGAGTCTCGCCTCCCTTTTGGGGCCAAAAAGAAAGTCCCATAACTCTAAACCATTCAATTCTGACTTGGTTAAGCTTACAGTAATAGGGGTTAGCGCAAAGATTAGGAAAGCACCGGTCATGGTGAGACTCCAGGAAACTCATTTAAACCACTGCAGTGTCCTCTGAAGTGATGGAAACTCGCTGGTGTGAGTGTGTGTGAGTGTGTGTGAGTGTGTGTGAAGCAAAACATGTCCACATGGCTCATGACATATGGGGGGGAGGAATGTAAAACAGATGTTAGTCTTGTTTCGCAGGCACTGATGTCGACACCTTTACACTGCACAGAGAAGTGTGTGTGTGTGTGTGTGTGTGTGTGTGTGTGTGTGTGTGTGTGTGTGTGTGTGTGTGTGTGTGTGTGTGTGTGAGTGTGTGTGTCCTCGTGTGTGCCTGAAAAACCTCATTCGAGGGAAGGCTTCCCATAAACACCTGTTTTGTTCTGGGTAATATCTCTCGTCATGGTGAAGAAATGATGGCCTCAGTGAAAGAGGAGAGAGAAAGAGGGAGAGAGGGGAAGAAGAAGGAGGAGGAGGAGGAGGAGGAGGAGGAGGGTCACCTCCATTCCTCTCCGTCCGTGAAAGAGAAGAGCTCATGTGGGATGAACACATTCGTTTATTCATTCGGCCCCCGTCTATTTTCAGCCCAGTGGGTTTATGGTTATTGGAAAGGCGTTGCCGTCTCGCTCCTTCCCAGAAGGAGTCAATATTTCTCCATCTCCTTCATTTCTCCCTCTCTGCCTCTTTTTTTTTCTCTAATTCAATATTTTCTCCAAAACACTCTCCTCTCCGCGCACAGGCAAGGAATGCTGGAAGGCGTTTGAGGGAAACAAAACACAAGCAAAGACACGGAGCTACAGTGCCAACAGTAATCCCGTAAAAACTCCCACTTTCTTCATCTTATCACAGTTACCCATCGCTGCTTCTGTCTCGCTCACTGATGCATCTTTATCTCTCTCTGTTCACGGCTCTTGTGGGGCTCCCGAGACCAACTGTGGCCTTTTTACGATGCTGATGTTTGCTAATGACTTTTAATGATGACTTGTTATGGACCATAAAACCTGGCTCTGTTACTGGCAGTATCAACTTTAACTACAGGATGGTGCGGTCCTGATAACACACACTGGGACTTTTATCAAGTGATTAAAATCAGACAAGACAGCAAGAGTATGCATGCAAGTGGGAAACGTGTGTGATGTGAGGGTAGCAGTCGTATTTGTAGGTCAGAGAGGAAAAGTGAGAGTCGGAGGGAGGAGATAGCTGTTTTGTAATGACTGCACCTCCCCTGTAGCCTATCGCAGACCATGGTGGAGAAATTCCTACAAGCCTTCACCTCCAAATATTGACTTAGTTCCAGGGACGTGAGGGAACTGGGGCTTATTACCGATAAAAATAGAGGACAGCGCTGGATATAACCTGTTAAATTTAGGATGTGTGTGAATATGTGTGTACAGAGGGGATGGGGGCTTTCACCTCCTTTTTAGGTCTCAACAATAAGCTAAATAGGCGATGGGTGAGCACCAGTCAGAATTAGGTTTCCTGTTCTGAGCGAGGCTAAAGGTCAGCCAAAAGCAGGTTAGTGACCTCCAAAGAAGCTCGAGCTGCCTCAGTTATTTCCAAGCATTCGTGTCTACAACACAGCGTAAACAAATCGCACAAACACTGGCACAGACAGACACACACACAGATGCATATGCATGTCTTATTCATTGTATGGTCTGTGGTGAGAGTTATATGGACAAATATATTCAGATTCATACATCAGATATGACATATTCTGACTGAAAAATAGAGGAATATGTCTGGGATAATTTTTGGGGAAAACCAGAATATTCAGAGTGCCATATGTGCATGGTATCAACAACATTAAGAGAAAACACATGAAGCCATTGTTTCTGTTTTCATAGATGTTTTCTCTTAAAGTGTTTCAAACACAGCAAAGTAATCTGAACACCCAGGGTATATACAATAAAATAATCACCCATACAGCCTATAGTATAACATGATCCAGTATAATAATCTGTCAAAATCTATAATTTTCAGAAGATGTTTTTGTCCAGTTCTTGCTGTACTTGTCCAAGAGAAGTTATATTAATACTTTTCAGAATGTAACTGAGTCCAGAGCGAGACTACAACCACAATACAGCCTCATAAACATCTCTTACAAACAGTATAAACATCACTTTTTGATTGCATATCTGCGAGCAATTTCATGAGACTGCCTGTCACTCTGTTATTTTGCATATAAAGACATAAATGATTACATGATAGTTCTCTGGATTTTGCTACCAGTTTAGGTACAGTTCTGAGATCACAGTTTTAATGAAGTATCTACGAACAATTTGGGGAAAAGATCTTTGAAATTTGACTAGCACAGCCCAGCCTCACAAGAAAAACAACCATTCTGGTTAATTATTTAAATAGAATTCAAAACCACCAATGCTTTTACAGGCGATGTCTTGCTTTCAAGTGAATAGTGCATTAAAATTCTTAAAAAGCAGCCAGGGCCTAGGAGGGAGTCCGGATTGGGGATTTTAAGAGTCATGTCTCTGCTATTTGCAGATGATGTGGCTCTGTTGGCTTCATCAAGCTGTGACCTTTGGTGTTTACTGGGGTGGTTTCTATAACTGATTTTGATGAGAGACAGCACCTCCAAGTCTGATGCCATGGTTGTGTGTCAGAAACTGGAAGATTGTTTCCTCTGGGATGGGGGTGGGTTACTGCATCAATTGACAAAGTTTAAGTATCTCAGGATCTTGTTCACGAGTGACATTTTAAACTGTAAACTGTTTTCATAATGAACAAAGTTTCAAAAGAGCAGTCGTGTCTCATCTTAAAACATCAGTCAGTTCTTTCCTGACGCTGGTTCTGTCTGTGGTTTCTTCCTCTAAAGGACATTTTTTTCTTCCCACTGTTGTCAAAAAGAAAATCATTTGGATTGGTTGGATTTGTTTCTATATTATATTATACTAAACTCCATTCTAAATGTACTTACTATGTGAAGCCCTGAGATCTACTGACAGCAGCACCGAACAGAGCATGCTGTCAGTGTGTTTATTGGGATATTAGCGCCACCTTCAGGTCCACCTTGCTCTGTGCATGTCGATGAGGCGATAGGTAATCCATTAACTGCCCTTGGAGATAATCGAGTCAAACGGTCCAAAGTTTGGCATCAAGAACAGTGTTGACACTTTCTCGTTAAATCTGGCGACTTTCCAAAACCTCCTGACAATTTTTTTTGTCCAAAGTGACAAATCTTGCGACTTTCTCTGGTGTTTTAGAGACTGACATGAAAACACATCTCGTTCTGCAGTTACTGTCCTCAACCAGCAGCGGGTGCTGCCCTGAGCTCCTCCATCCCAAAGCTCTCAGCAACCTGGCAGCAGTCCCAGGTAAAGTCACATTAATTAAAGGACACCCGCACCACGACCGGTCCAGACGGAGAATCAATTGCGCATGCGCAAAACTGCTGCAGCCCCCGTCCTGGCTTAGACTGGGATGTAAATGAAAATGTTTTTTCACTGTCACACTAAAATAAATCACTGCATCTGACTCACACAGCCTCTACTTCAAAAACCTATTTTGGGTGTTTTTTTGCCCATTTTTGTCTCTCCCACATTATTCCTCTCTCCTACAACGTCCACCACAGTTACAGGACTGTACATGCAAATGTCTCATTATGCAAACTATTCGATGATGTCATTAAACGACTTTCGGGACAGCCAATAGAGACTTTGTTTACTGAGGAGTCGCACTGATAAAGAACATGTAAAGGTTATACCAGGTGAGAGCCTGTTGGTTACATTTCTGGACCACAGCGCCGCTTCAAGCACACTCCCTGCACAAAACGCATTTTTTATCATAAAGTTTGGATATTTAAAATGGTAAAATTCTAGCCTGATATATCAAATACTTTCTGGTATATTTATATGATTTTAAAAAATTGCCCATGGACCCATTTTCAGTAATTTTTTCTCTCATCTGAAGTATGAAGCTGTGTTTGAAAGACAATATCTCAGGATGTGTTAACAATAAAAGCCTGAAATTGTTAGTTATTTTTAACTTAACACAGTCACGGCTCTCTTAATAAATGGTATATCTCCTTTGCCATTTAAGAAAATTGATAAATACAGATTTGAAGTTATTTTTTGAAGTCCTTATCTTTGCATTATAACATTTGATTTATGTCTGCAGAGTTACAGAAAATCACAGCTGATATGTTTGGGATGGAGGCTGCCCTGTTCGTGCCCTCTGGAACCATGGGAAATCTCATCGCAGGTGAGCGGTGCTTTTATGAGCAGAGTCTGAACCAGTTTTTATGAGGACAGGATGGTGATAAATGTGCATTTCATTGTGCAGTGATGGTGCACTGCAGGGAGCGAGGTGACGAGATGATTGTGGGCGATCTGTGCCACATCCACGTCTATGAGCAGGGAAATAGTGCACAGGTGAGTGTACAGGAGCAGCAGACACCTGTGGTCAGCATCTTTTATCTCCCTTTGAGGGAATAAATGTGTATTTATTGTGCTGATCCAGCTGGCTGGTGTCCACTCCACCACGGTGACCACCCTCCCTGATGGGACGTTTAACTTGGACCAGCTGGAGTCAAAGATCCGTCACGGTTATCCAGACCCCCACTACCCTCGATCACGCCTCATATGTTTGGAGAACACACACAATATTCAGGGAGGACGAGTGCTGCCTCTGTCCTTCCTGCAGGAGGTGTGTGTGTGTGTGTGTGTGTGTGTGTGTGTGTGTGTGTGTGTGTGTGTGTGTGTGTGTGTGTGTGTGTGTGTGCACGTCTTTCATTGTGGCTTTGGTTTTAAGGATTTTCTGCATTCTTTGTGGTTTTACATCTGTGCTTCTGCTTTATATGTCTTACATATCGTCAACACTTTTCTCATGTCATTAATATTTCTTTTAACATTAACATTCCTTATTCCATTGCTCCATTTGTTTTGTATTGGGAGCTTCTCTGTTTTATGCTTAACAGAGGCAACAGAAAAGTTGCAGGAATATAGTTTAACACTCTGTCTGACCATTTTGATTAACAGTAATATCCCGTTCTTCTATAACTGTTCTAAATGCTTAGAACTATTTCTAATAATGTTTTTATTGCAATTTTCTGTCCTGTTTATAGGGTGATTTTTCAGCCTCTCTAAAGTGGGGCAGCAGGCTAACTTTTCCACTGGTAGCACAGGTGCTACCAACTTTCTCAGCTGGTTGTTCCAGCACATGATATGGTTGCACCTGAACTCTTTATCATCAGGTGTGTTGACCTCTTCTTCCTCAGCAGCCTCCTCCTTTCTCTCCTCATGTGGTTTATGTTAAATAATCAGCTGTTGACACTTCATCTTAGGAACCAGTAACAGCTGAATGAATAGTTTCACTTGTCAAGGCAGGGACAGACTGGTCGAGTCAGTGAAGAAATAAAAATACTCTTTTTTTTTTTTTTTAACCACATTAGTTAATGGAGTAGCTACTACTGCTGACCAGAGAATTTCTCAATTAGCCTAAGAATCATTCTACACTGACCATGAGAAATTTAAACAAAAAGATAAACTAACATGTGACCAGTTTGCTCTCAGACCCAGGCCCTGTAAAGGGACTACACATGAAACATAGCTACTCATTTACCTCTGGCACATGTACAACTATGGTGTGAAATGACCCTATTAAATAGACTAATAAAGTAAAAGATGTGTTTCTAAGTGATTTAGGTGAATGACACTGTCTGCTTTAATGTCAACACGTGAAAGCAGCAGTAATTCTTACCTTATCAAAGGAGAATGAAGGATCCATGTTCTTTCAAAGTTTTGATCACGTGTGCCTCCGTCTCCAAGGTTCGTGCTTTAGCAGATGAATATGGTCTGTCAGTTCACATGGATGGAGCCAGAGTGATGAACGCTGCTGTGGCCCAAGATGTTCCTCCATCCACCATCCTGCAGCACACACACACCGTCAGCGCATGTCTCTCCAAGGTAGATCTAAAGGGAACAAGCACACAGAGCTGATGGGAACAGAGCAGCAATCATGATAAAACTTAACAAAGTGCATCACAGTTATGTTTTTGGGTGTTTAACAGGGTTTAGGTGCTCCTGTGGGTAGCATGCTGGCTGGACCTCAGGACTTTATATCTAAAGCGATACGGTGCCGTAAAGCCCTGGGTGGAGCAACACGACAGGCTGGGATACTAGCAGCAGCTGGAAAAGTGTCTTTACAGGACATGGTGGGAAGACTGGTGGAGGATCACCACAATGCAAGAACCTTTGCTCAAGGTGAGTAGATCATGCTTCTGCTTATGAAAATTAAACTATTAACTGGCTGTAATTGCAGTCTCATTTGTATCTGTACTGTTTCTTCTCCTCTCTCAGCTCTGCTCGACTGTCCGTCTCCTCTGTTCGCTGTGGACATGGCTGCTGTGGAGACAAACATCCTGCGTTTCCGTCTGCAGGATCCCAGTTTGAGTCCCCAGGAGTTCTGTGGCCGCATGGCTCAGGTTGGAGAGGGAGAGGAGGCTGCACTGGGGCAGGGGATACAGGTTCTCATGTATCCTCATTTTGAAAACTCCATCAGGGCCGTGTGGCATCTTGGGATATCACCTGAAGACACCCAGCTCGCCATCCAGAAAATGCAATTTGTGGCCTCTCAGCACTTTAAAGAAAAAGTCAGAGCCCAATGAACCTGATACATCCAATGATGTGTAGTGAAATCATGAGAACTGATCTTGAAATAGTTTATCTGATTTCAGGATTCATTGTTAATAAACTGTTTTACTCCGTGTTCCGTGTCTGATCAAACTTTGTATTCATTTCCTTCATCATACTTGTCTATCTACTGACAGCAGATGTGGAGAACTGATGAGCTTCACTGTTTTTGTGTTTGTTGGGATGTTGGCGCCACCTTAAGGTCCACGTGGCTCTCTTCATGTCGACAAACGGATAGGTAATCCATTAACGGGCCTTGCGGTCAAGGATTATCGAGTCGATCGATCCGAAGTTCCACAACAGAACCAGCTGCTGTGACCGGAGCTGCAGGTGGGATCATGTTGAGAACATTTTCCTCCAGGTTTCTGGTTAAATTTCTCAACCACGGTCTCGTCGCTTCAAGCAAACCGCTTCGGGTGGGAAATGAACGGAGTCCAACCAGAGGCTACTACACCGGGAGGACCAGGGACCCCGGACCGGGCAGGGTGGCACCATTCCGGGTGGTGGACCTCCGCAGCGACACGGTGACGAAGCCCGGTCCGGCGATGAGACGAGCCATGGCGGAGGCTGAGGTCGGAGATGATGTGATGGGAGAAGACCCGACAGTGAATGGTTCTCACCTTTATGTCTAAATTTGGAATTGTAGTGTTTGAAAGTCAAAACAGAAAAGTTAAACCACATCTATTGTTGTTGCTCTGATGCAGTCATCCTTTAATTATTAATTCCCTCTTAGTATATAATAGTTTGCACGTATTAGACACTAGGTTTTTCAAAGGATATCGTCATTCTGCCAGCTGGAGAGTAGATAATCATTTTCCACCATGAGTTAATGAGTTAACTGCTGTCTGCTTTCTAATCTACAGAACATAAAGACACCCTCTGTCCTTTGGCCCTCAATTGGCACAGATTCACAACATGCAGAAATGGCTCTGCACACTATCTCTATTTTTGAAATGCTACCTAAACTTTATAACATTTGATTTATGTCTGCAGAGTTACAGAAAATCACAGCTGATATGTTTGGGATGGAGGCTGCCCTGTTCGTGCCCTCTGGAACCATGGGAAATCTCATCGCAGGTGAGCGGTGCTTTTATGAGGCAGAGTCTGAACCAGTTTTTATGAGGACAGGATGGTGATAAATGTGCATTTCATTGTGCAGTGATGGTGCACTGCAGGGAGCGAGGTGACGAGATGATTGTGGGCGATCTGTGCCACATCCACGTCTATGAGCAGGGAAATAGTGCACAGGTGAGTGTACAGGAGCAGCAGACACCTGTGGTCAGCATCTTTTATCTCCCTTTGAGGGAATAAATGTGTATTTATTGTGCTGATCCAGCTGGCTGGTGTCCACTCCACCACGGTGACCACCCTCCCTGATGGGACGTTTAACTTGGACCAGCTGGAGTCAAAGATCCGTCACGGTTATCCAGACCCCCACTACCCTCGATCACGCCTCATATGTTTGGAGAACACACACAATATTCAGGGAGGACGAGTGCTGCCTCTGTCCTTCCTGCAGGAGGTGTGTGTGTGTGTGTGTGTGTGTGTGTGTGTGTGTGTGTGTGTGTGTGTGTGTGTGTGTGCATGTCTTTCATTGTGGTTTTATGTCTGTGCTTCTGCTTTATACACTTTCTACGATACGGCAACTTCATTTAACCGAAGTTTTTACCCAAAGTGATGTACATCTGAGAGTAGTCAACTTTATGGACAAAAGTATTGGGGCACCTGACCATTAGACCAACAGGAACTTTGATGATATCCCATTCTAACTGTTGGCAGTTATAACAGCTTTTATTCTTCTAGGAAGGTTTTTTGAAGCATATCTGTCAGAATCGTTGCCCATTCATCCAGAAGAGCATTTGTGAGTTCAGCCCCCTGTGTTGGAAGACAAGGCCTGGCACACAACCCTGTTCTGGTTCACCCCAAAGCTGTTTGATGAGGTTGAGCTCAGGGTTTTGTGCAGGACAGTCAACTTCTTCCACCAGTCTCACCAAACCATCTTGCTTTGTGCACTGAGGAAGAATCATGCTGAACAGAAAAGGGCCCTCACCAAACTGTTCCTGCAAAGTTGGAAGCATAGAAATATCCCAAATGTCTTGGTATGTTAAAGAATTAAGGTTTCCATTTACTGGAACTAAGGGGCCTAACCCAACCTCTGAAAAACAACCCTATGCCATCATCCTACACCACCAGACTTCACAGCTGGCACAACAGAAAAGCAAAGATTCATCACTCAAGACATTTTGTTTCCACTGCTCCAGAGTCCAGTGGCGGTGAGCTTTACACGCTTTATCCCACACTTGGCATTGTGTTTGGTGATGTGAGGCCTGCATGCAGCTGCTCAGCAGTGGAAACCCTTTCCATGAAGCTCTCGGTGCACAGTTCTAGCACTTATATTTATGCTGGATGAACTTCGAAACTCTGCAGTTATCTAGTCAACAGAGCATTTTGGATTTTTATGCACTGTTCACCTCGGCATACAGTGACCCCACTGAATGACTTTAGGTCATCTGCCACTTCTATTGTTCCTTAACGCATCCATTTTTAAACAATAAGACTTAGAGCTGACCATAGAACATCTGGCATGGAAGAAATTTCAACACTGACTTGATGATTTTATACACCTGTGGCAAAGGGTCAAAATGAAACACCTAAATTCAGTGATTAAGATGCGCATCCCAGTACTTTTGTCCACATTGTGTAAGTCTTAATTATAATCCTACACAGTTTTTCCATGTAGTCTTTTTTATTTCAGTTCTCTATTTTGAGTGATTCTACAACTTATATCCAGCAGCTACAAGATGAAACATAGCTACTCATTTACCTCTGGCACATGTACAACTATGGTGTGAAATGACCCTATTAAATAGACTAATAAAGTAAAAGATGTGTTTCTAAGTGATTTAGGTGAATGACACTGTCTGCTTTAATGTCAACACGTGAAAGCAGCAGTAATTCTTACCTTATCAAAGGAGAATGAAGGATCCATGTTCTTTCAAAGTTTTGATCACGTGTGCCTCCGTCTCCAAGGTTCGTGCTTTAGCAGATGAATATGGTCTGTCAGTTCACATGGATGGAGCCAGAGTGATGAACGCTGCTGTGGCCCAAGATGTTCCTCCATCCACCATCCTGCAGCACACACACACCGTCAGCGCATGTCTCTCCAAGGTAGATCTAAAGGGAACAAGCACACAGAGCTGATGGGAACAGAGCAGCAATCATGATAAAACTTAACAAAGTGCATCACAGTTATGTTTTTGGGTGTTTAACAGGGTTTAGGTGCTCCTGTGGGTAGCATGCTGGCTGGACCTCAGGACTTTATATCTAAAGCGATACGGTGCCGTAAAGCCCTGGGTGGAGCAACACGACAGGCTGGGATACTAGCAGCAGCTGGAAAAGTGTCTTTACAGGACATGGTGGGAAGACTGGTGGAGGATCACCACAATGCAAGAACCTTTGCTCAAGGTGAGTAGATCATGCTTCTGCTTATGAAAATTAAACTATTAACTGGCTGTAATTGCAGTCTCATTTGTATCTGTACTGTTTCTTCTCCTCTCTCAGCTCTGCTCGACTGTCCGTCTCCTCTGTTCGCTGTGGACATGGCTGCTGTGGAGACAAACATCCTGCGTTTCCGTCTGCAGGATCCCAGTTTGAGTCCCCAGGAGTTCTGTGGCCGCATGGCTCAGGTTGGAGAGGGAGAGGAGGCTGCACTGGGGCAGGGGATACAGGTTCTCATGTATCCTCATTTTGAAAACTCCATCAGGGCCGTGTGGCATCTTGGGATATCACCTGAAGACACCCAGCTCGCCATCCAGAAAATGCAATTTGTGGCCTCTCAGCACTTTAAAGAAAAAGTCAGAGCCCAATGAACCTGATACATCCAATGCATCTAATGATTTGTAGAATAATCACGAGGACTGATCTTGCATTATTTAATTCCATTTCAGGACTGAATGTGTAAAAACTATGCTTTTATGCAGCTGTACCCTTTGTTATCAAATTTTATTGAATGAAGTTTTATTTACACAGAGTGATCTAGATTACACTTAATGTCAAACATGAAGTAAACACAGCAGGAAGCACTTTGGATGCTGACCTCTTTATATGAGTATTATTCATTAAATTCAATAAACCATCATTTCGTGTTTCTGTTATTTCCATATTTTTATGGTGTATTATCTGACTTTTATTAGAGATCCTGACGGACTTCATATTTTCATCTCGGCCTCCTACTATAAGTAATATAAGGCCATATTGGAAGGATCATATTTCTGTTTACTACTTTATTTCTTGAGAGAAGATGGGCTCGTTCACTTTCTTGGTGTTTACAGTGTGACCACAAGATGGCGCTGCTGCACCAGCCGTAGTTATTACTAACATTTAACAGAAGCAGATAAGAACAGCCAATTTGCAGTGTTGTACCTTATAAAGAGTAACATAACGTATTGTTAGTACTATTGTCAGTAAGGAAATAATATTTTTATTTAAAAAAAAAAAAAAAAAAAAAAAAAAAAAAAAAAAAAGAGCTAATGGCAGCGGTGGGATTCGAACCCACGCCATCGAAATGACTGGAGCCTAAATCCAGCGCCTTAGACCACTCGGCCACGCTACCATGTCAACACGTTACACAAGACCTGTTAATTTATATGATAGGCATCATTTGTCATCAAAAGCACAATGTTTGGGATTGATGTGGCTTTTTCCTACACATTTCTGTTAAACGACTTCACCTTAACCTGTACTATCTATGGAGTTCTGTAAGGGTTAGGTAAGGTTAGTCTTTTTTGATACAGTAATAACAGATACCTACGGTTCCCACTTTAATTTCACTGACTAGCTAACTTTTTACAACTAGCATACAGACGGTTACTCTGGAATATACCGACATGAACGTTTAGGCTATGGTGTGTAATGTCATTTTTAGATTTTAATTAACATCATTTCTTAATGCCTTTTATGCATAAAATGATTCCTTTGCAGTTACCCTATAAGCTATTATCTCCAAAAGATAACCACAGGAATGACGTCAGTCATTTAAGTCACCTTATTGAGTTAGGTAAAGTTGGCAAGATATTCACAGATTCGGACTCCCGGCCTCAATAACTCATGGGATATACGTTGTAAAAACATAAACAATGCCTCTTTCAAATCGTTGTAAGCTAGACAATGTGCTACAAGGCCAGTTTTATCAAAAGTCGCTGTCTTTCAAGCTGCAGAAATAACATTGATGTCTATGAGCAGCCGGCTGTGCAACGAGTGAACAGGGACCGTCTGCAAATAGCAAAACCGCTGCAACAGAGAAGAGAGACACTACACAAATATTCAATAACTTAACTTTTATACACTGTAGCGTCACCAAATTTACTGGAGCCATCAATTGTGTCTTGCTGGTCATACTACAAGTCTTGGTTTGATACTAAATACAAAATCTGAATGTTAAGGAATTTTCATTATTTAATTATTATTTTATTAGTCATAAAATTCAATAACTTCACTCTTATACACTGGAGTGTCACCAAATTTACTGCAGCCATCAATTGTCTCCTGCTGGTCATACTACAACTCTTGGTTTGACACTAAATACAAAAATCTGAATTTTGAGCAATTTTTATTATTTAATTATTATTTTATTAGTCATAAAATTCAATAACTTCACTGTTATATACTGTAGAGTCACCAAATTTACTGCAGCCATCAATTGTGTCTTGCTGGTCATACTACAGCTCTTGGTTTGATGCTAAATACAAAATCTGAATTTTAAGGAATTTTCATTATTGTCTTATTATTTTATTAGTAGCAAAATTCAGTAACTTCACTCTTGTTTACTTTAGTGTCACCTAAATCACTGGAGCCTTCAATTATCTCCTGCTGGTCATACTACAACTCTTGGTGTGATATTAAGTACAAAAGTTGAATGTTAAATAATTTTTATTGGTAATAAAATTCATTAACTTCACTCTTATGTACTGTAGTGTCACCAAACTCGCTGCTGCCATCAGTTGTCTCCTGACTGTCACAGTACAACCCTTGGTTTGATATTAAATACAAAATCTGAATTTTAAGGAATTTTTATTGGTAATAAAATTCAATAACTTCACTCTTGTTTACTTTAGTGTCACCAAAATCAGTGGAGCCATCAAATGACTCCTACTGCTCATACTACAATTCTTGGTTGATTGATGGCTGCAGTAAATTTGGTGACTCTACAGTATATAACAGTGAAGTTATTGAATTTTATGACTAATAAAATAATAATTAAATAATAAAAATTGCTCAAAATTCAGATTTTTGTATTTAATATCAAACCAAGAGTTGTAGTATGACCAGCAGGAGACAATTGATGGCTGCAGTAAATTTGGTGACTCTACAGTATATAACAGTGAAGTTATTGAATTTTATGACTAATAAAATAATAATTAAATAATAAAAATTGCTCAAAATTCAGATTTTTGTATTTAATATCAAACCAAGAGTTGTAGTATGACCAGCAGGAGACAATTGAAGGCTCCAATGATTTTGGTGATACTACAGTATATAAGAGTGAAGTTATTAAATTTTATGACTAATAAAATAATAATTAAATAATGAAAATTCCTTAACATTCAGATTTTGTATTTAGTATCAAACCAAGACTTGTAGTATGACCAGCAAGACACAATTGATGGCTCCAGTAAATTTGGTGACGCTACAGTGTATAAAAGTTAAGTAATTGAATATTTGTCTCTCTTCGCTGTTGCAGCGGTTTTGCTATTTGCAGACGGTCCCTGTTCACTCGTTGCACAGCCGGCTGCTCATAGACATCAGTGCTATTTCTGCAACTTGAAAGACAGCGACTTTTGATAAAACTGGCCTCGTAGCACATTGTCTAGCTTACAGCGATTTGACAGAGGCATTGTTTATGTTTTTACAATGTATGTCTCATGAGTTATTGATGCCGGAAGTCCGAATCTGTGAATATCTTGCCAACTTTACCTAACTCAATATTGGGCTGTACTCATAAGTTGGCAAATGTAAAACTGCATTATAGGATTTGAATGGGTTCCTTTTAGTTATTTCAGCAGGCAAGACCAAGTGGCTTGGTTATAATTATGGTAAAATGATCTCTGCTTCGCAATCACTTTTTTTTGTAGATGATCATTTTTTGGCATAACCCCAGCGGATTTTAAACTGCTAGATTAAATTTAGTTCATTTATTGCAAGTAGATAAAACAGTTTAGGACCTATTTGCATTTTCTAGAGTGACATGTCAACTGCTGACTCACTGTAAAGAATGTGGGTAGTAATAGATTACATGTAATCAGAATTATGTGATTACAATACAAAAATAAGAAATAAATTCCTATAAGAATACAGTTTTTAAAACATGCATTTAGATGTCAGTTATATTTTGAAGGATTATTTGATTACATGGGTGACTGCACTGTAATGCTACAGAAGCACTGACTCAAAATTTTTCATTTCTCATTTTTATAGCAAAAAACCCCTGATAATTTGGCAACCTGATATAAGTAGTTTGCTTTGGTATCCATGAAGCCTTTGATAAAACAATGCTACAAAAAATTGTTGTAGTATACATACAGTACACCTGTTTGTGCCAGCTGTGAAAGCTCAATATGCAAAATCTATTTATTTGGACAGAAAATATTTTGAGATATTAGAGAAGAAAAAAGAATCTATGCAAAAAAAACCCTACTGTGATTACTTTGACAGATATTACAGTTGCAATAAGAGTCATGATCTTAGTGGAAATGCAAATTTTTGCATATTTTCCCCTACTGAACCAGACAGGACAATGTGATTATTGCTGCACTTCATACCCAAAAAAGCATGTACATTTATTATCCAGAGAGTATGATTTATAGGCCGGAGCATCTCTGTAGCACCACAATGCTTTATTTATATAAGTATGATAATACACATTTTACATTTATTAAAAAGATGCACCTCCTGCGATTCTGATATTGCACTTATGGCCGTGTTGTGATTCTGCTAATACTTTAGAATCATTATTGTCAGGTCGGTTTTCACGCGAGGAATTTGCTTTGGTGTTTGGTGCATAGTTCAAACCGTAAGTGCCAAGTCAAATAAAGGAAAATGTAGCAAATAAGAACTATTAAAAGGTAACAGCTTGAATTTATTTAAATTCAGGAAAGCCTTTTGAGATGTAGCGTCTTATTTTCAGGAGGGTCCTAGAAACAGAAATTCAGAGACACAACATTACATAACAAACACTACAGATCCACATAAAGAGACAACTTGTTCAGCCTCTTCCACCCCCACATCCAGACCTTAGCTATTTAAAGAAAACTACCAGAACAACAATTACATCAGGCAGTTGGATTTCTGATTATTTAAAGGACTGGTGCATTTCATTTACAGTTGTTTAGGCGTGACGGCTGTACAGATTGTGCCAATTATTTGGCCATGAATGTGAGAAATATCACAGTATGTAGTGTTTTATTGCCAAGTAGGTTTCCACAATCTAGGGAATGGTGTTGGTGTTTTGGTGCATAACAATAAACACTGACAAAGGATACAAACGACAAAAAATGCATTATTATTATTATTATTATTATTATTATTATTATTATTATTATTATTATTATTATTATTATTATTATTATTATTATTATTATTATTATTATTGTTGTTGTTGTTGTAATTGTTGTTGATTATTCAGATTTAGTGGTTGCCTCTATTTTTAAATATAAATAAATGCATAAATGTCTGAAATATAATACATACAATACAATGTACTTATTTTGTTTAGTGTGCAATATTTGAAGTGTTTGATTTTGAGGTAGTTCATCAATATTCAGATTTGATTACATTTTTTGCACTCCAATGGATTATGTTAATAACTAGAAGCAAATATCATGTAATTAGTATGCAGTAACTGACTAGATTTCAAAGCAATGGGACCCAACCCTGCCAGAAAATAGCTTCATGTTTTTCCACGCAGCAGTGAACTGATGACTCCAGTGGCTGCAGTAGCCGTAATTTATCCCACGCTGCGTTCAAAGCTCCTCCGAAATCAGAATTAGCTCTTGTTTTCCCCACTTGTTTTGACGCATTGTTCATTTTTATACTCTCAGTTAAGTATTTATGTGATTGCTTGATTTTATGTGGATAATTAGGAGTTATTTAATATCACACTCCTCTTTAATCTCGTTGGTTCAGGGTGCGGGTTGGTTCTCCGACAGCGGTGAATGCAGCAGCGGGTGTGGGCGGAGCCAGAGGCAGCAGGCTGTACGTGCAGCCGGAGCTCGTTGAAGTGGTGGACGGTTCCACGGAACACGATCCCGCTGCCAGTCACGTCCCAGGATCTTCAGGACACCGTGGAGAACCAAGACCGAGCCGTTGTGGTCTGGAGGAGGACTGGCCTGCAGCTCCTGTTTATTCAGCTTCCACCTGGAAGCCGAGAGAGCAGAAGAAGAAGAAGAAGAAGGAGAGGATCTAGTTGTCACTTGCTGTCAAGATAAAGGCATTATAGGTGTGTCTTTGAACTCGATTACAAGGTGAGTTGTTTATTTAGTTCGTGCACATACTAGTAGATCATAACACACTGACTTAAAGTAAATTGTGTGTGGGAAACTGCAGTGCTGCATGCTCTAACACCATGCCCCACTGCTGCTGCTGCATGTTTGTTTTGGGGTTTGTTTTCCTTCCTGTTAACCAGCTGCAACTTTAATAATTTCAAAATTCCCTCTGATTACAAAGGAATGGACAAGTGATTACATTTGATTAAAAAAACACACGCCTATCAAGGCTTTTTGCATTCTAACAGTGTTTGTTTTGATTGGATTTTACATTCAGACATCATGGTCTACAGTGACTTCCTCTCAGTACAAGTACAGCCATGATGCAGTTGTTTAATGCACGTACTAATGTGGCTTCCAGCCCCTGCATCCACTTCACGTTGTCTCTCTGGCTCTGCCTAACCCTGACCTGACACCCTCTCAGCCTCCTGTCCTGTCAAACAGCAGCAGACATCATGGAGGACGACCTGATGTTCAGCATGGAGGAGGACGGCAGCGCCAAGAGAGCCCCAGTGCAGAGGAGCGTGCAGCAGCTGCGGACGTCCTCCCTCAGCGATGCCAACACCAGCGACGATGACGACGACGACCACTTCATCTCCCCCATCCTGGACGACTCCGCCAGAGACGTCTGTCACTACCTGAAGAACCTGGTTTACAGTCGGCAGCTGTCAAACTCCCCCCGGGGAAACTTAATGTACAAGGTGAGTTGCCGGAGCGGTGTCTGCAGATGCTGCAATCAAGTGCTGGAGGATTGTTTAGTGATGTTCAATGTGCATCATCATAACCTCTAAGTTTTGCAACGTTCTGTGAGAACAGCTCCAGGCCTTTTAAGGACAGATGATCAGTGCATGCCTGCACAGCCGTTCCAGTATGTGTGTTACATGTCAGTGTGTTTACTGTATATCTGTAAGTGTAAAGCTGGCCAGCCACATGTTAAATATACTCCCTGATAGGAACAGGAAGCACCAGAGATTGGTTTTCACCTCGTGTCTTTACGTTGTGTGTAAACACAGCTTTCTTCTGATCAGCACTGGGCTCCTGCCAGCTGTTACGATGAATGGCCCTTTGAGGTTATTGTGTCGTGCTTTTGTTTAAAGTATCTAAGCAATTAATTTGAACTGTTTGCTGATGAAAAGTCGCCCATTTTCTTTACCTTTCTGCATAGAGCGATGAAACAGACACAGCGGCAGAACCTCGCTCATACAAGGTTTTGTCTGAGACTGCACGGGTATGTTTAAGACCAGATTACATAATCCTTCCCTCTCTCTTCACTGGCGATCATCCATGATTCAGTTTTCCTCACTTTACTCTCTAATTTCCTTTCCTTAGTTTTAAATTTTCCGTTTACTCTTCACCATTATTGATTTCCCATGACTTTCCTCACTGATGTGTCCTAAAACTGCATCCTCCCTTCCTTCACTATGCCTTCCTTTTATTCGTTATTGCCAATAACACCAGAAAAGTACACTAAAGCAATGCCATTTCATTTTTATCCCAGGTACAGCTCCTTAAAAATCAGCTTTAGAGGAAAATCTCACAAAGCAGCCATCATTGAAATATATGTCTGCACCACAACAAGCTTTACGTGTCTCTGTAATGTTTCTGACAGCACGTGAGCAGCCTGTCACTTAACAGACGTGACACTCTGACTTAAAAAGATGACACTTCACATTTCCCTTCATGTAAATCACTCTAAATATAAACGCATCTCCTGGACAGCGACCGGTGAAGTACGAGGCAGACGTGTTGCTGTCCACCAGTATAAGATGAAAGGTTGAGGGCTTCAGTTCCCTTCTGACATATTTAGATTCGTAGTGACGCCTGACTCAAGGCTCCTACGAAGAACGTTATTGTTTGTTTTTAAACTTTATTTTTTATTATTTTAGACAGGAAAAAAAATTGGGCATTCACAATGTAAAAGAAACATAACTAACAAAACAATTCACAGGTACAGATTCAAAACTTGTCAGTGTCTTTATCGAAAGATTGTATATGACTGTCCCATTTTCCTAGTATTTTCCTCCCTTGTGTTGTTGTAGGCGGAGGCTGGAAGAACGTTATTGTTTGAAAAGTGCAGATGACATCAGAACTCTTGGTGACGTTCATCTTTAGGAAGCTGTAAATGATTTCTTGGAGAATACGACAGCTTGGTTAATCCCCTGTTAATACACTCAGCGTGCTGCCTGCTTTGAAATCCACTTTTAATTCTGTGATCAGTCATTAATCCATTGTGTCCTCATCCTCAGTCGGACCAGTTTAGACCTGTGTGTCCCTGAATTTTAAGATTCTTCTAATTCTTAAAAAAAAGAAAACAGGAGGGAAAACTGTTCAATGCAGAAACTAAGAACTTTTATGTATCATTTAGTGAGCACAGTAGAGAGAAAACATGCATTTACATTGGAAAAAAGAGCACAAACAGGCCTGGAATTACCAGTTTAAACTGCTCTGCATGCAACAACTTCCCTCCTTTCTTCTGTATGTTCCTATAAACCTCTTCGGGAAGCATTTTTTTTCCTTTTCCATAAAAACAAGCACTGACAGTGAATATTCTTTTGGGTGGCAGGCGGCATGGTTACATGCGATCGAAAAGGCCAAAGCCATGCCCGACCCCTGGGCACAGTTTCACCTGGAGGAAATCGCGACTGAACCCTGCATCCGTTACAGGTAGGAAAGACTTGTTGCTGATGAACCATTTTCACAGCAGATTAACTCGTCTGTTTGACCATGAACACACTTTGTTTGTCCGTCCAATTAGGCACAGCCTGTCCCAGCTTGTACAGTAACAGGAGCCTAAAAATGGCTTACCTGAGTGGAATGTAGTTGTTTTAAAGGTTAACCATTATGTGAGGGTTTTTCCTGCTATTAGAAGACAATGAGTTTTAAAAGCCTTAGACAGCAAAACCTTGAAACAATATCCCACAGATAAAACACCAAAACAATCAGATTTGCATGCAACTTTTCCAAGGATTTAATTCGATTTATTGCTGTTTGCATTGTCAAGTGATGTTCCAGTGATGGTCACTTCAGTGTTATTGTATTGTTTGTTATATAGGAGCTTAAGAATTGAACCAAAGCTGCATTAATTGATGTTTTTGCCACTTAGGAGAAATGAAATAAGCTATGAACGCAATTCTTGACATGTTATCTCCTTGTAACGCTGATATTTTAAATGTTTGCGTATTTATACATTCATTTCAATGCATGCAAGTACTATTCCCTCTACTTTGAGCTCTGTTTTGAAGATATCTGACCCTTTCAGCTGCTAAACTCTGCACTAGTTTCGCCTGCTAGTTGCTGATTGTGGCTGAAAACAATGTAGACAAAAGCAGGAAGGCAACAATAAACCTGTCAAGTTTTGATAGGTTGTGAGAATAAGCTAAAAAAGAGCTTCAGCTATGCAGAGGTGGGTGTTAATCCTGTGGTTTTGTACTTGTTTAAACAACCACTTATGTGTCATCCTCTGTAAAGACAATTGCACTGATAGGAGCAGCTGTAAATGATTTATCAGAAACATACTGCAGGAGATCAGCTGCGTTCGTCTGGAAAACTCATCGACCTGGCGGGAAGCCTCACTTCACGTCATTGGCTCATATCTGGGGCAGTGGTGCTAACCTTAACTGTTGACAAACATTATCATTGATGTCCTTTGACACATCCAGCTCTTTTTATTGTCTCATACATGTCTGCACCCAGATATTAATACCGATGCAGCCCCTCACAAAAACTTCTCAACCGAGGGAGGCGCAGACTGAATGGGCGTGGGCAGAAAAGCAGCAGGAAGATGAATTCCTGTTACGTAACACACTCAGGGTTTGTGTCTGGCTGTGGTGGGAGGAGGGATGGTCTGGGTCGGGGATTTGGCCCCGCATTCTCTTTTCATGCGCTAATTTTACCCACATGAAACTTCACTCCTATTTTACCCCCCGCGATAGGAGCTCAGAGGAATGAAAGTCTTGGTACGCTGTGTTCCCGGCCTCGGATGGCTTTTTGGCAGAAAAGAGAGAAGGTTGGATTCTGGAAAAGAAGCAAGGCGCTGTGCTATTGAGTTAAAGTCAGGTTTCAACTGTGCAGACTTGCAGCTGCACCTACAGTACATGCAGTAATCATTAACCTGGGATACACCCACCCAAGCCAAACACACACTGACCTCGTCGTATGGCGTGTACACTGACATTTATATCCTGTTATCTAAGCATAACCAGAAATAGAAATGCCCTCAGTCAAAATGTCGTTTCTTAGAAAGGAAAACAACCTCCGTGTTTCCTTCTTCTCTCCTTGTAGTTTTCCCATAGAGAGGAAACTCAATGCGCCTCCATGATAGGACCAGATGATAAGCTGTTGATCAACAAACTCTTCCACTTTGCAAACATGAGCTCAATTGGAAAGTTCTCGAGCGCTTTTAGGAAGTCAATAGTAATAAAAAAGTTCAGTTATCTTTATGTGCTGATGTTTATTGACCGCTGGAGACCAAAGGAAGTAGAAAAGTGTGGTGACAGCTCTGTGTGAGTGATCTATACTGAAACAGGTGGAAGACGGAATAAAAAACCACTAAGTGACATTTATTTCAGCAGAGCAGGGTCACGAGGTCTGAGTGTGACGTAAAAATGACCCACAGATGGAAAGTAGCTCAGCTGCTCTGCTTAGACGGAGACATTTATATAGACTGCAGATTTACAATCAATGTTTCCCTATGTCTTTATTTCTCTTCAATAAATAGTTTAGTCCAAAAAAAATAATAATCCTACAGCTAAAACTGACATTTCATTGTAACTTATTTTGTGCAACTAACAGTGCATAACCCAATTAAACACTGATATAAAAGATAGAAAAACCACAAATTCCCTTTTTTTTAACCCTTTAATGCACAACATGGGTCATATATATATGTATATATATATATATATATATATATATATATATATATATATATATATATATATATATGGAATATCTCCATAGAGGTACAGAGGAACATTTCCAGCAACCATCACTCCTGTGTTCTAATGCTACATTGTGTTAGCTAATGGTGTTGAAAGGCTAACTGATGATTAGAAAACCCTTGTGCAGTTATGTTAGCACATGGATAAAAGTGGGAGTTTTACTGGAAAACATGGAACTGTCTGGATGATCCCAAACTTTGGAATGGTAGTGCAGATATTTTTAAGTCAGGTTTTAGGACAGTATTCATTCGTTATCACATGAGATACTACAAAGACGCAGCTCACACAGGAAACCAGTGACAAGACAGCCGACACTCTGGATCCGACAGGTTGCATAGGGTGCATCATAAAGTCAAGCCTTTGTGATTTGCTAATTGCCATTTTGACTTGAAATTGACTAATTGTTTGGCTCTTTTACAGACACTGCAGGTCTGACTGAAAAACACTTTGTACATCATGAAAAAGATTTGATCTTATGAGCTTAATGAGCCTTCAGAGAGGCATATTCAAGCACACATAATTAATCTGAAGTTCACCTTTGCAGGTACAATGCAGTCACAGGAGAGTGGGCCCAAGACCAGGTCCACATCAAGATGGCTGCACAGGTATCACGTCTCTCCAGAAGACCTGTCTGTAGAGCCTCGCAGTGCCTTTTCTCTTCTCTAATTTATTTCATCCTGTCTGGTTTCTCACAGCCGTTTGGGAAAGGGGCCATGAGGGAGTGCTTCAGAACGTAAGTTGAAATATTTCTCTAAATTCATCACTTCTCATTAAGCGGTTGTTGCCCTTGTGCTGTAGTGGCTCAGTGTAAACAAAGCAGAGGAATTTGCATCTGTTAGATTGTAGCCCAGAGACGTTTCAGGTCCACATTCCTGTCATTTCTTCCTCCAGCCTCCATGATGTTTCCCATGATGGCACATAGGTTTTATTTTTAACTTCTCTCCTAGTTCCCTGGATGTTTATCATTGGGGTAAAATAGCATTTGGTGTGAACGCTGTGCTGTAGCTTCTGCATGACAGAGCAGCGTAAAAGCGGATAAATGAGATAATAGTGCATTTGTTACTGTTTAATCCTCAGTTATGTGGGAAATGTACAAGAGAGGCATCCATCAACACTACTCCCACTTCTGCTGTTTGTCACATGCAGTATCCCACAGAAAAATTCCTGTCTGACAAAACAAATGTTGCTGCTCCAACAAGCCCAAACATGTAAGGTCCTAAAAAAAGAAAAGTCTGCATTATGGTATGTTTTTACTGCTGGATTTGTACTTGAGTGGGTTTAAAGCAGTCTTTCTGGGAGCCCATGCTGTGATTAAAAATGGCTTTAGTTCTGTATTTTAATAAGTGTTTATAGCTGCAGGCCTGTTTCTTCAGCTGTAACAGACTGTTAGAGTCATGTTCTGTAAATAAATGTGACTGAAATGTTGCTCATTCATTTCCCTGCAGGAAGAAGTTGTCGAATTTCTCACACAGCAGCAACTGGAAGTCAGCGTCCAACTACGTGGCCAAGCGCTACATGGAGACGGTGGACAGAAATGTTTACTTTGAGGACGTCAGGCTGCAGATGGAGGCCAAGCTCTGGGGGGAGGAGTACAATCGCCATAAACCTCCCAAACAGGTACAAGAGCAACATTTACTGTCCACTGACAAGATAATATGGACAAAATCAGCACTAGTCCCTCAGAAACACACTCCTCTGATTCTTAATGAACAACATTTCTAGCTTAGATATTGGAATTAACAGTTATCATTGTGATTAATTAGTGAATCATTTGGAGACATGAACTAGCACAAAATAGTGAAAAGAATCTGAAAAATTCCATTTATATCTAAATAGTTCTTGATTACTTTTTATTTTATAGACTAACAAGTATATTGAGTAATTATCAGCTCTATGAAGATTTGTAAGATGCGTAAAGATCTGAATTTGCAATTTGCAATTTGCAGGTACTCAGGAGAATTTCCTGGAACCACACCTGCAGCCAGATCCGTAGCTAAAGCAGATTTATTTGGTGTCTTAACCTCATTTTCCAATCAGATTAAGTCAAATCAGTGCAAGTTTCTCATGTGCCTTGCAACAGACAAAACAAGCAGGACTAAAAACAATCTTTTTGGTGGAGGTAGCACTATGTTTCTGTGTTTTTAAGCATTACCGTGTTAAAAAAAATATAGAAAGTACAATAAAGGATTTTATTAGTAGTGGCATTCCAATAAAAATGTATCTAATTAATTACAGGCTTTGTAATTAATTAATTGCAATTAATCACATTTTTGTCAAACAGCAATATTTGACACAATAAACAAAGTTTTTCAGTTCAAATAAATATTGGTTGGCAACTGAATCAATGAATAGACGTATACGTAAAGTTACACAACGAATATGTTTGTTTCATTTCTATTTATCTGTGCATTTTTCATCTGCAATTATAGCGATTATATTCAACATTTTAACACTTTTTGTAAACTCAAGCACTTTCAATGTGAAAAGTGGTCTATTATGGGATGGCTCCACCGTTAGCCGGTACCACGACTGTCGTAGTGAACATACGGTGCGTCGCCTCAGAGCTCATTTGGATAAAGTAGTTTCATTTATGAAAATGAGGCGCAGGAAGCGGAGGTCTGACGCATTGAAACTTTAAAACTTAACGTCTAAACCAGCTGTCGTTGAACTAAAACCAGGACAGATTCAAATTATTTCTCACCTCATTCTGAACCGTTTTCGTATTAAAAGAGAAACCTTGTGGCCGAGCCTCCATGACGTTTCTGCTCTGATTCACTCCCTCTTGCGTTCTGTGGATCTTCTTTGTATCTGGCAAACAGACTTTAGGTTCTTTAGCGCCACCTACTGGGCTGGAGTGTTCGTCAGTGTTAACAGTGTGCCAGAAATGAGGGAACTGAGAAAGGTGCGATTAAATGTGTTATTGGTTTTAATGCGTCATTTTTTCTGTAGTTAATTAACTGAACTTAGCGTGTTAAAGTCACAGCTCTAATATTTGTCCACTCATGTTGAATTTTCTGCTTCTTTATCGGAGGCCTGCAAATGGTAATATTGAACTGTTTCCTCAGTAAGTCAAAAATCACACTCAAATATGTGCAATATTTTAAAATTGAAACACAGTCTATGTACATTTTGAATATTATCACCTATTTCTAATCATTTCTTTAAACTTTTTTCTCCTCCTTCTTTCCTTTAGCACATAGAATCACTAAATTCTGTTCTTCAGCACTGTGACATTTGCAGTCTTTCTGTCCTTCATTTAGCGAAGGAAAGCCCTCTGCTGTAAACATGTTAGTTAGAAACTGCTGTTTGTCTCTTTCTAAACATGGATCCATTTAAAATCCTCAGGTGGACATCATGCAGATGTGTGTGATGGAGATGGCAGTGCGACCAGGTAAACCTCTTTTCCACCTGGAGCATTACATCGAGGGAAAGTACATCAAGTACAACTCCAACTCCGGCTTCGTGAGGGACGACAACATCCGACTCACTCCGCAGGTACACAACGTCACCTTTTGGTATTAGTACACACTCAGCCAATAGTCGGATATAATCTTAAACTTCTATCCATCAGGCCTTCAGTCACTTCTCCTTTGAGCGGTCGGGCCACCAGCTGATCGTGGTGGACATCCAAGGAGTCGGAGATCTTTACACCGACCCTCAGATCCACACAGAGAAAGGGGACGACTTTGGAGACGGAAATCTAGGTACACCTCCCTTTGACAAACAGCTGCTACATACATAGAAGTAACGATTATTCTAGTAGTTAAGACCTGATCCCACCTGTGTTCCAGGTGTGCGAGGGATGGCGCTGTTCTTCCACTCCCACATGTGTAACAAGATCTGCAAGAGCATGGGCCTGACGCCGTTCGACCTGGCCCCTGCAGAGAAGTCCCAGCTGGACGGCACCAACAAACTGCTTGTAATTTCACCTCTTTGTTAATGCTATGGAAAGTGTCAGCGAGGGCCTAAACTCAGCGACATTTACATAATAATAAATAAAACGGGGAAATGTCCCTAAGAATTTAGAGTAATAGAAAATCCAAGTACGCAGTAGAGAGAAAAGAAGGGCAATGGTCTCGGTTCTGCTTTATTAAGATTTTAAACCTTTTAAACCTCATCTGCAGAACTGTCAGAACAGTTTTTCTCTATTTAATGTGTGTTCTGCTTGTTCTGCCGTTTACTGAAGCTAAGTTCCATCTTGTTTTATTTCAGAAGTCGGCCCAGACGGTGCTGAGAGGCTGCGAGGAACCGTGCGGTTCTCCTCGTGTTCGCACCTTCTCAACCGGACGGGCGCCTCCGCTGTTGTCCCGCCTGTCCGAGACTTCATCTGCAGATGAGAGCATGAGCGACGTGGACTCGGCCCCCTGCTCCCCTCTCATCCTGCCCTGCTCCCCTCTAGCTGCGGTCGGATCTATGGGCAAGTCACCCACCGGTACATCCATCAGCATTTTTACTCTACTGTTATTTATAAAAAACAATCTGTCGATGTAGTGAAGCACAGCATCTGTGAATAGTTTCCTGTGTTTACGGCATTTTGCAGGTTTGTCTTTTGCTGGAATGAACGAGCATGAAAGACTCAATCATAACAATGCAGGTGAACACAAGGTGAGTAACAACTCAGGCTCTAAACCGGAGACAAATACACTGTAGCCACGAACAAATATGCAAAATGCTATCAAATGACAAAAAAAGAAAACTAGAACGGCAAAAATGAGTCAATTAGTCACCTATTCAACTAGAAAAGCATTCAGAGAACAGAGTATTCCTCCAAAGCTGCTCATTCCCCCATATAGCATTGTCAGAAATGCGTTTCTCTTTGTAGAAATCCAGCATTTGTTTAATAGTTAATCGATGATCAGAAATCACGGCAACATAGAATGTGTCCATTTAATATAGATGTACCCACAAACACAATGACCTTGCTCTGAGTACAGGCGTGTGTTCTGCATGTGTACGTTATGTAAGGATACTGGATCACATGACCTAAATATGTAGCAGGAACTGATGGGACTCAGAAACACCCCCACAATTTAATCAGTTCTTCCTTGGATCATTTCTGACAGATAAGTCCTGATAAGTCCTCAGTGGTGGATTTGTAGTAGGATCACAATCATGTGATCATGTAGTGTTCACTTGTTGTCATGGTTACAGTGACGCTGTGTTGCTATCTCACAATGATACAGAAATTTTTAACAAATCCGTGGATCATGAATATAAGCCGCATCACTGCCAAAATCTAATCACTTGGTCCTTGTGTCATTTCTGATCTTCCCTGGAAATTTCATTGAGATCCGTTCGTCCGTTTTTGAGGAATGTTGCAGACAGACAGACAGACGGACAGACACCGATCGTCACATACGCTGTAGCTCGAGTAATTAATCACCACCTATTTTGATGATTGATTGGCTAGTTTGGCTAATTTGTAAGAAAAATAGTCACAATTCTCTGATTCCGCTTTCTTAATCTCAATATTTTCAGTTTCTTTACTCTCCCGTGACAATAAACTGAATATTTTTGGGTTATGGACAAAACTAGACATTTAAGGGCATCATCTTTGGCACTGGTTGACTTTTTTTTTTTTTTTTTTTACCATTTTCTGACATTTTATAGACCAAACAAGTAATCATTGAATCGAGAAAACATAAGTAGGCTGACAAAACATGTTGGGCAGACACAATCAAAAACAAAAGTGCTGTAAGTTGCACTAAATAAAACAGATTTTGCAATATTTCCCAGGGAACACAAACACATCCAGCACGTACCATCTCATGCATGACATTGTGAAAACTGAAATAAATTTAAATTGAAGTCTTGTGTTCCCACACTGCGGTTCGTTGTTCACTGGAGTTTAGCTATTTGTTTGTGCTGTCTGTGTTTGTAGAAGGTTTCTTAATCCTGCATTAGTCTGTTTTCTTGTGTTTATTTATTTGCAGTGTCCTTAAATGTCATTTTATCTTCTAAATGCTTCAGGCGCGTTGTCAAATTGTTAGCTTTTTGTTTGCTAAAAGATGCCACTGTGACATAGTTGTACAGTTATTGGTGTATTAGCACAATTCAACTTTTAGTACAGACCTGTATGCTTGAACGTTCAATTCAAGTCCAACTGACTGTGTATAGTGAAAGTAATCTACACTAATCAGCCTCTTTGTGTTGTTTTACAGTGTATTTGCTATACTCCACATGCTGGATCATGGTAAATGTCTCAGTGTGGCTCTTCAAGTAGGAACTCGGCTCATTTTCTGTTTTCCCCATTAAGCGTGAGGCTATTTACTGAAGCTTCCACCTGAAAAAACATCCCCAGATATAGTCAGTAACAGCTGCAACGCTGTGAGGCCAAATCAACAGCTGGGCCCTGTAGATATGAGACACTTGGAAGAATTTTGAAATACAATACAAGGGTTTTTTTCTTCATTACCAGGTCAGATTCAGATTTTAAACACTCACATTTTTTAAATTCTTGCCTGCAGGAATCGGATAGCGGCGGAGACAGCGGCTACCCCAGTGAGCGGAGGAGTGAAGGGGATCCAAAT
This sequence comes from Amphiprion ocellaris, assembly GCF_022539595.1. Lineage (NCBI taxonomy): Eukaryota > Metazoa > Chordata > Actinopteri > Pomacentridae > Amphiprion > Amphiprion ocellaris. The sequence continues at coordinate 33,245,252 of NC_072783.1, read as the reverse complement.
GACCACGTAGACGGGGTAAAGACTTCCATTTGACCTCCTTTTCATTTCATTTTATTATTCAAACAGCCTCCTGCAGTCAGAAATGTACAGAGGAAGCCCCTAATTATTGATGAAATGCGTTTATATCCAACACGTATACAGTATATTGCATTTTTGAGGGTCCAAATTACTTTTAGGGGTAGAAATGCATTCAGTTAATTCAGATCATTTTTTGTTGTAATTTTTGACACATTTGTAAATGTACTCTGGCATATTATGTGAAACAGTGTTGACATGTCGACAGTTTCGCTCTCCTCTGTCCTCCAGTTTATCTGTTCTCTCCACATTAAATCTGACAGTAGTTTTATGATACATGTTGTACCACCACGTAGGTCCATCATCGCTACCACAGACATTATTCCGAGTCGGACGAGGACAGTGTCAGACGGGTAAACAAACATAAAGACAACAGTGTGTAAATACCATCATCACCTCCATCATAATCATCGTCGCTGTAGTCAGATAACCTCCTCATCTCATTTCCCTCATCCATGTCTTCCTTAACTTCCTTTTTTCCCCTCAACATTTACTTAATAAAAATCCTTCCTCACCTTTCCTCTAATTCAGCTCCTCCCGTTCTTTGTTTCCCCTCACTAGAGGAAGATGGTGGCTCCTCCAAGAGTCTCTGCAAACTCAAATTCATACAATCCTGACAGCGAATGGGTGATTATTTACACAAGTGTCAGGTGTTTCCTGCTGCAACGCTTTAAGATTTGTGCCTTTAGTGGAACTGGCTGCTGCTGTTTCCACTCTTCCTTTATGGTCCACTGAGTGAAGAACAGAGAAATGTGAATTATAATTGGAAGTGAAACACCATCTACCTCTCACTAGAGTAATTCTGTGTGTTTGTGCTGCTTTTGCTTTCATGGGTGTTCTCCTCCAGCTCTTAACTCAAAGCTGTTCTGTGTCATTTATCATCCCCTGGGAGTGGAGTGTGATTTGTTTCCCACCTATAATTAGTTTTCTGCTTCATGCTTCACAACAGAAGGTGACATTTTCCCTGTTTTTTCATCTTCTCGTATTTATGTTGCTTGTTTCTCTTCAGCTGACAGAAGAGAAGTGGAGTTTCTACCATTCGTCTCGTGCTCACGTCCATCGACCTTCCTGCGTGGCCACCGAGGTGGAGAGACTCAACTCTCTGCTGCAGAAGAAGATCGGACAGTCGATCCTCGGAAAGGTAAGAAATAAAGTTACATCTGATGTGAGATTGGTTAATTTCACATACACTACCATTCAAAAGTTTGGGGTCACTTAGAAATGTCCTTATTTTTGAAAGAAAAGCAGTTTTTTCAATGCAGATCACATGAAATGAATGATAAATCCAGTGTAGACATTGTTAATGTGGTAAATGACTATTGTAGCTGGAAACAGCTGATTTTTAATGGAATATCTCCATAGGGGTACAGAGGAACATTTCCAGCAACCATCACTCCTGTGTTCTAATGCTACATTGTGTTAGCTAATGGTGTTGAAAGGCTCATTGATGATTAGAAAACCCTTCTGCAGTTATGTTAGCACATGGATAAAAGTGGGAGTTTTACTGGAAAACATGAAATTGTCTGAGTGACCCTAAACTGTTGAACGTGTATATGAAAATTAAACATGCTAGAACTGCATATGGAATGAAATTTTGGTGATCAAACATCACCGTGATCTCACAAAATCTGTTTTTTGGCCACAACTGAAGAATTCACGCATTAATAAAGACAAAGTGATGCAGTGATGACATTTAATATCCCAAAGGTCACCTTCATAGTACTCTGTAAAAACACTTTTCTGGCCTTTATTCAACACCATAACTCAGGAAAAGATGCAGAGATGGATGTAAACTGCAGTCTAACTGGTTAGCAGAGGCGTACAACAGCAAGATGGTCATTCTAGCTGATTTATTTAACAAGTGTTTTACAAGGAAAATCTCACCAAGAGAAAAAAATGCCTCTGCAAGAGTGTCCTGTAAAGTGACCAATAAAACGCCATCTTTTTAAACAAACAACATTAAAACAAGGAATAGAATAGAACAGAAGTACTGCGATCCTCAAGGGGAACTTCTTTCAATGACGTTAACACATTCAGATCTATCACCAGGGTCAGTCTGTAACTGAGGGACTTCTGAAGTCCATGGGATATATCTGCATACATTTATATTAAAAGTAAAAACTAGGGCTGGGACTTTAACGCATTAATTTCAATTAATTAATTACAGAAGAAATAACGTGTTAAATAAATTAATGCATTTAATCGCACCTTTCTCAGTTCCCTAATGATACCGCTGTTATATATTGACCCACCACCTTTTGTGAGCCAAGAAATTAAACACATATACCAGCCATACAGTGCAGACTAAAGTAGTAAATCTGCCTTAATTTTACTGAAATCTACAAAAAGAACACCACCTTGCAACAAACTTGCTGACATACAAAATCTATTGTTGTTGTGCTGTATAGAAATATTGTTAAAACAGTTAGTATACAAGAATTCAACATGCTTAGAGGTTTTAATGCTAACAGGAACTGATGTTCAGTGTCAGTCAAGCTGCCTTTGGAATGGCAGTTTAACTTCAGTAAGAGGAAGGAAAATGTTTGCTGAAGGTTTCATATGCATTTTTTGCCGCGCTACATCTTCCTCTACCTTTCTTGTCACTGTTTGCCATTCATTTAATTTTTTCAACCTCTTCATTTTCATAATGCTAACTTCATTATGTGACATTTGTTAGGGAAATTCTGTGATGTCGAGGCAGACATAGAGACACTCTGGACACTCAGATGGTTTAGGTTGAGAGTAACGTTTACTGATAACAAGCAGCACAGTGATGTGAGCACTGGCAGCATCAACTCTGAGGATTCTCTTCAGCCTCAGGCATATATTGAGTTGGGAGGAATGCTATATTTAGATTGTAGCCTAATATGGAGACAACTCGTCTGCTCAGTAACATCAGACCAAATAATATCTAATCTTGACCAAATCACTCTTGGAATACGTTCTTCTTACAACACCTGTCTCTCTCTCATGCATCTTCTTTAGCAGCATCTATATTAGGGGCAGAGAAGGCCTGAACGTACTCACAGCCTCACTTTAACCCTCGTGTCGTCCTGCGGGTCAAATTGACCCGTTTTAAAGTTTGAAAATGTGGAAAAAAAAATATATTTTCACAGTGAAAACTTCCACATTTTCACGATTTTTGGGGAATTTTTTGAACAATTTTGGTGGAATAAAAGAAATGTAAAAAAAAATGTTTCTTAAGAACATTCTGAAAAAAGTCTTCTTACAGAGTGTTCTTACAGAAAATATTTGAACTTTTACTGATATATATGGAATCACTTCAGATATTTTTAGGATTTTTTTGGAAGATTTTTATTCATTTTTTTAAAAAAAATATTTACAATTTTTATTTATTTATTTATTTATTTATTTATTTATTTATTTATTTATTTATTTTTTAAATTTTTATTTTTTGCCAAATTTGGGGATTTTTTATTTTTTTTTAAATAAGACTTTTAAGAGAAACTTTTTTTGCTAATTTTTATAAATTTGGGGGAATTTTTTTGCTGAATTTTTGAATTTTTTTCAGACAAGGGAACATTATTTTTTGGTGCCTGTAAATGAGGACAGCAGGAGGGTTAAGAGAAGCAAATAGGAGCAGGGTTCAAAGGTGATAACCCATAGGATAGTTTGAGGTGACCTATAGGATCTACAGTATGATCTAAGGTGACTGAAGTGAACAGACGCAACCTGCATAATATTCTGGGATGTCTTCAGCTAACAGCTGCAAGGAAACACCTCAGTAAGGAGAAAGAGAGTCATTTTTCCTTCACAACTGTTGTAATTAGAAGTAGTGTGGTAATACTCCAGATTGGTCTGGAGAAGTACAAAACCACTTTGAAGATGCAACAAACAGTGAAAACCTGGTCCTGTCTTGCCATTTTTTCATATTTTCTCTTCTCTATGATGTTAAGAGTCCCTATTCCAGCCATAAAAACCGAAGTACGACAACATAAACTCCTCCCAACTTGGTCTGATCTGTCCTGACACCTCCATTAAATTCTAAACATAACCAGTCCTCCATGTGCTGCTGCTGTAGGTCCACCTGGCGATGGTGCGGTACCACGAAGCGGGTCGTTTCTGCGAGAAGGACGAGCCGTGGGATCAGAACTCGGCCATGTTCCACCTGGACAGAGCTGCTCTGTGCGGAGAGCTGGAGGCCATCGTGGCTTTGGGGCAGTGTTACCTGCAGCTGCCTCATCACATACTGCCCGACATGGAGCTGGAGGTACCACAAAACACAATATTTTCACTTTTACCATTCAGCTGGTTTGACTTGAGCGTGCATCTTCTTACGTGTTTGTATTGTCGGCAGGATAATGCAGGAAACAGGATGAAAGGTTTCAAGTATCTGCTGCAGGCTGCTGAGGCTGGTGACAGATCTTCTATGATCATAATGGCCAGAGCCTTCGATACTGGAATCAATCTGTCTGCTGACAGGTCAGTGAAGGTTCATTCAGAGGCAGAAAAACCTGTTTGAGTGAGAAAGCGGAGTCCTGATTCAGTAGTCACAATAATGCGTGATGATACTGTCCCCTGGTGGTTCAGTAGAGGAGAGATTTATGACATTAAGGTTGAAGTGTTTTAATGTTTTACAGAGATTTGTGTGTCTTCATTTTTATCTTTCTTTCCCACAGAAAGCAGGACTGGGAGGAAGCGATTCACTGGTATGACAGTGTGCTGAACATGACGGACTACGACGAGGGTGGAGAGTTTGATGGGACGCAGGACGAACCTCGCTATCTGCTGCTGGCCAGAGAGGCTGAGATGTTCCAAGAAGGAGGCCACAACCTCACCGCAGACCCTCAGAGAGCAGGTCCGACTCAACGTCAGCTTCTCTGGGCTAAATTTACCTCAATATACCTTCACAGTTTTAATAAATTATGCACTAAAATCTCTCTTTTGAGTATTAAACGTATACTACTAGAAAATATAGCAAAACTTAAAAAAAAAAAAAAAAGCATAGTTCATGTTTTCATTAAAGGGTTATTTCCTACAACAGCTGGCCACTTTAGTTTATCGCAAACGTTACTCAAACAGGAGTAGTTGAGGATTGTTATTAGCTGTGCATTATTACACATTTATATGGGTATTTATGGCTGCAGAAAACAATATATGTGATTGATTTAAATTAAAATACAGTGTGTGTTGATGATATAATGATGTAATAAATAAAGTGAGGCTCATTCAAGTGTTTTTAAGGCAGTTTTTGAACAACAATGAAGATCTGAGGCTCAAAGATAAACATATATGTGGTTTTACATTTGTTCTTTTCGTGGGATTTGTTAACAATAAGAGAAATCCAGTTTTGTATTGCGACTGACGGTAACATCTCACATCGTCCCTCCTTACAGGCGATTTGTTTACAGAAGCTGCCGAAGCTGCCATGGCGGCTATGAAAGGACGACTGGCCAATCAGTACTACATGAAGGCTGAGGAGGCCTGGGCACTGATGGAGGAGTAACTCTGGATGTTTCTATCAAAGCCACGAGAGTTCATGTGTCATTTATAGTCACGCTGATTTTTACACATTCAGGAGACCACCTGAATGCTTCCAGTTTACATATTTTATATGACAGAATTTTTTGCTGTTGGTGGTTTGTTAGTTTGTGAGTGTGTTAAGCCTTGAGGTTTCTTTCTTTCTGTTAATATCCTGTTTCTAAATACCTTCTAGATAAGTGAATGTGGCTGTATGAAAGACAAGCTCTAAAGAATCAAAGCAAAAAAATGTTTACTTATTTTTCCCCGAATGTTAATACATTTATGTTTGAAAAAATGTAGATAAAAAAATAAAGAATAAAAGTGTAAATTAAAGTTTGCATTGCTTTATATGGGTCATTATTCTCTCCTGGTTGTTTTCTTCATAAGTTCTGTAACTGAGCAAACTGTTCCTCAGGGAAAAAAACTTAATTTCTTCTCTTCTTTCAAAAGTGAACCTGCATGTCCTCAGAAAACACATTATTGTACAAGTAAATAAACTAATATGGAGACACCAATCCAGGAATTAAAGTAAGTCTTCACTTTATCTTTACAAATTTGTCCTTATTGACTTTTATCTCAGTTAATATTGTATTTTTTTACAATAGGATTTTGGTTTGTACCATTTTTTGCATTGTATTAGCAACCAAATCCAGGTTTATCTCAACTCAGACTAATTTTTATCTTTTTATCTTTATGGATAAAACAAAACAATAAATTAATGATTAAATTAATGAATAAAGTAATGATTTTTAAAATTTTTAACATTTCTGTGTTCAGAGCTCTGCTATCAAGATTAGATTCCTCATCTCAGGTTATCTGTCCATTCCAATGCCTCTGCTTTATTTCTCTCATTTAAAAGCCGTATACCACATAACACGGACCTCATTTCAATCGGGTTGATGCACATGCAAAATGCAAAACTGAGTCTACAATCAACTGAATACATTTTCTTTTGACTTACATTAGCTAATGGTAACATATCAGTTTTAAATCATTACCTTAGAACCCTCAGATTACAGTTTACATGACATTAAATCATATATTACAATAAGAAAAGCAGTTTTCAACAACTGATTACAACCAATAAGTACAGTTTAGCACCAAATTTTCTCAAATCCAAAATGTACTAATGCAGCCGAAACACATATTACAAGACTCCCACCTTTATTGTATATTAATGAGAATACTTTGTTATTCACAACACAATAACCTAAAAACACTAACAATAACAGCAACATAAAAATCCTCTCTGTAGAAGTGGATGTATTTGTGTATTACACAAATGCAGCAAAAATTTTATTTAATATGCCATATTTTGCCTTCTTTCACAGATTCATTCCAAAATACAACAAAGGCAACTCAAGCAGTAATGTGTAAAGCAATATATCCAATATTAGAGTATATGGAGGGTAAAAAGTGAAGCAAAATCAGCTGCTTGAATGTTTCTACACAGAAAATGAGGATTTAATATGTCACTCATTGTGCTGCTTTCTTTTACTATAACTCTTATCTTAAACCTTTTAAAAAATAATAATAATTTTTTTAAATCCACCAAATGCAACTAATGCACCTGCATGAATCTGATCAGGTGCTTACAATGCAGTTTTGAAATCATTCCACCTTAAGACCTCAGGTGGCAGTTTTTACAACCACCTGGAGGCAGGCGAGTCTTTTTTGTCATGTGATTTGGAGGTTGAGAGTTGTTTTCTAATGACGGCTTTTAGGATTACTTTGACCTAGGTGCCTGATGGTCTATAAAGACACTAAAAATCCGCCTTTAAAAAAAAGTTATCTTAATAATTAGAATAGAATAGAATAGAATAGAACAGAATAGAACAGAATAGAATAGAATAGAATAGAATAGAATAGAATAGAATAGAATAGAATAGAATAGAATAACCACTTTATTGTCAACCAGAACATACACTCGCTGGCGTACATTATCACTGAAATTCCGATGCAACAAGCTTGCCATCGGACTGATAAATACAAAAACAAACAAACAAAAAATCTATTCCAATATATACATGTAAACAACATATAAAGATCATGCTATATATATATATATATATATATATATATATATATATATATATATATATATATGTATATGTATATGTATATATGTATGTATATATATGTATATATATATATATACGTATATATATATACATATGTGTATATATGTATGTATATGTATATATATATATATATATATATATATATATATATATATATATATATATATATATATATATATATATATATATATATATATATATATATATAACCTGCATGGAATATGATCACATGTGTTCATAAAAGATACAGCGTGGTAGCGTGGCCGAGCGGTCTAAGGCGCTGGATTAAGGCTCCAGTCTCTTCGGGGGCGTGGGTTCGAATCCCACCGCTGCCAACAACTTTTCGCACTTCGGAGTGTAAAACATGTCCTGAACCGATTTCAGAATAAAGCGTAAAAACGTTAAACTCCACTGGTATAACCGTCGGGGAGTCAATCTTTATTAACCCTTTGATGCATAACCAGGGTCAAAAGTGACCCAAATCAAATGGAAAATGGGTATCTCCTGATGTGGTCTACGCATCAAATGGTGAAAACAGGGGTCTCCTACGGTGGCCGAGGGGTGCAAACGCAGCACAAAAACGGAACGCCCTGCAAGAGACAAAAACACGCAGCACAAAAACGGAACGCCCTGCAAGAGACAAAAACACCCACAAAAAATAAATGCTGCAAGATAGAAAACACCTACAAAAGAGAAATGCTGCAGGAGACATAACACCTACCAAAATGAAACCCACTTCACAAGAGAAATGCACTGCAAAACAGAAACGCGCAACAAATAGGATAACACAATGGTGGGGATTCCACAGCGGAAGTGCCCCAGGTCACTAGATGGCAGAGCTGAGTTTCAACACCAGAAACAGACAACGAGTGAATAAGAAAGTTGAAGTTGGAGGGAGAGACTACCCGAAAAGCTATACTTTTCTCTTTCCTACGTTTTTACGTGTCTCTCAGATGTTGCTGTGAAAATACTTGTGTAGGTATAGTTGATTTACATAGCTGATTTTAGTGGGGTTGAGACTGTGAGTACTGTAACTAACATTATAGGACACACCAGGTGTGTGTGTTGCATTCATTTTAGTTTACATTCATTTAATTTAATCACTTTATGTGTATTTGAAGCAGTCCACAATTATCAATGCTTCTCTTCTAGGCTGCCATGTCCCATGTGTGAGTCGTCTAGGTACCTTATTAAATACCTGGTGTGTCCCAGAAATTAATGTTTGTTACAGTAACGTTAACACTACAAATTCACTTCTCACAACCCCAAGCCCACTAAAATCAGCTGTGTAAATCAGCAAAACCTACACAAGTATTTTCACAGCAGCATCTGAGGGCCACATGTAAAAACTTAGGAAAGAGAAAAGTATACGTTTTCAAGTTGTCTCTCCAATTTCAGTAAGATTTAAACAACTTCTAGCCGTGTATTAGACCACTCTAAGCCACAAGTTGGAGTGGGAACACCAGGACAAGCTGTGGATCGGGAACACCAGGACAAGCTGCGGATCGGGAACACCAGGACAAGCTGTGGACTGGGAACACTACAAGGTGCAGCAGAGAGGTGTCACTCCATGGAGTGGTGTTACTCCACAGAGGGCCCTACAGCTCCTTAGTGGCTCCAACTGTTTAATCCGCCTATACCATGGTCCCAGAAAACTGAAAACATTAAAACAAATATTGAATGATTTTTCTCAACTTGCTAAATGTGCTTAAGTATAGGAACATTTCTTTGTTGTTCTACTACTTTTGTTTTTAGGTGTTATCAAAAAATGTCAAGAGAAATAGAGAGGCCCCATAAGGTTTTTTGTAATTCACAACCCAAAAACAACGAATAAATATTTGTAATTTTTTTTCTGCAGGTGTTTTGTCTCTCGAAGCATTTATCTTTTGTGTGTTTCTGTACGTCCGAAACCCATCTTTTGTGTGTTTCTGTTTCGTAGTGCGTTTCTGTTTGCCGTGCGTTTCTCTTGTGAAGCGCGTTTCTGTTTGCAGTCCGTTTCTGTTGTGAAGTGGGTTTCATTTTGGTAGGTGTTATGTCTCCTCCAGCATTTCTCTTTTGTAGGTGTTTTCTATCTTGCAGCATTTGTTTTTTGTGGGTGTTTTTGTCTCTTGCAGGGCGTTCCGTTTTTGTGCTGCGTGTTTTTGTCTCTTGCAGGGCGTTCCGTTTTTGTGCTGCGTGTTTTTGTCTCTTGCAGGGCGTTCCGTTTTTGTGCTGCGTTTGCACCCCTCGGCCACCGTAGGTCTCGCTGTGCATTATGGGCACGGCTCCTCCCCACGTGTCTGTGGAGCGCAGTCAACATGGAATCACAGCAGCAACCCCACGCAACCTGAGTTAGTGGACTACACTTCTGGGCTGTCCCCACACGGATGAGATAGCCAGAACTGTCCGGTGAAGTGTGCAGGTGAGAGCTGAACCCGCTCCGGTATGGCTGCTGTCTACAGGACGAAGTGGTAGACCAGGTGTTAGACCGGGTCCGGGACTGGATCTGGTATTCTGACTAGCATGTGTGTTAGCATGTAGGCTAAGCTAGCTGGTGCTAGGCTAGCTGGCACCGGCTAGCAGCCTGTTTGCTAATATCGTCGCTTGTACGTTTGTTTACAGGAAACTGACACATCGAGCTCGTTGTTCTGTGTCCTGCTTTCTTGTTCGGGTGTGTATTTTTGTGTAGGATGAACAGTTTAACCCGCTGTGTTGTGTAGGCCTGAGACAGGGTTTGCTGCTAACTTGCTAATGAAGCTAACGCAGCCACAAACTGACATTTCTTTAAAAGTGGTGATCTGTGTTGAGTGTTTTAACCATATGAAGTCGATGTTCGATGTGTTAGCCACACATACTGCTTATTAACACGTGTTTACAGGTAGAGCTGCCATTTAACGTGTGTTACATAGTCTTACATCATGTGAGTTTTACCTGACTGAGTCACTGAAAGCATCACTGGATAGACTGCATGATCATGGTCTGGCTAACTCAAGGGTTTTCATGGTTTAACTGTTGTAGAGAAGCCCTCTACCAAGGCTGGCAACGCAACACACACAAACAAAACTGAAATCTGATGTGACCATGATCTGCTGGATCACTTTGTTCCTGCCCAGCTACCTGTCATGTTCTCTTTGTTACCCGTCTGGCTGTAAGAGTGTGTAGCCGGACAGTGAATTCCTGTAAGTTTGCGTATTTCTTTCTCGTTTCCAGGTTGGATCCCTGAGATCTGCTGCCGCTCCTCTCCTGTGTCGTCTCCTCTCGCCCCTTCGCTTTGATCACACCAGTATGGCCAGCGGGGACAATGATGACCCCATTATAGAAGAGGTACGTCTGCAGGCTGGAGCTGAAGGACGTTTTAATCCAGCAGTAATCACATGTGATATAGCTTGTTCCTCTGAGCTGTAAAACCTCCAAAAACACATGCGACACATGCTTTTATCTTTATGAACATACTCCCTGAATATGTGTTGAGCCATGGCTTAAAATAGTCCCCAACAAATGCAGTACTTGTATAGTATTTGTAGTTTGCTGAAAACTACCACCTGTTTCAGGAAATGAAGCGGCATGTGTGAGCAGATTTTAAGGTGTTTTCACTTGTCCAGACAGGATGGGGACATAAAGAGACAGACTAAAGCATTGTTTGGGGAATTGTTAGTTTTTATAGAAGAAAACTGACTCAGATTTGACTATATCATTACTATTATTGTTAATAAACCATGTAATAAAATGTTATTTCCAACTATTTAGGACTTTCCAAACTGTTTGATTCCTCAACTCAGGACGTCTGCCAGTTCCCAATTATATACTAGAACTTTATTTCCCTCATACTCTATAATTCTAAGATCTTTTCGAACTTTTTATGCAAGACGAGCACGAGCCCAGGCGTTGCTGTGGTGCTATAATCTAATCAGGTAATCTCAATGGGATTATACACAGCAGAGATGAGACGCAGCAATCCATAGCCAGGGTTAGGGATATAGCACCAGAAATAGCACCAGAAACAATCGATAAGAAGGCAGTGAAATTTAAAGTTTATATTTGTGCAGTAACTCTTTAGTAAATCTTGAATCTGTTGCAGCAGTTTGTCTAATCAGAGGCTGACTTGTCATACCTTTCTGGATCTTTTAGATTGACGTGTATCTCTCCAAAAGTCTCGCAGATAAGCTGTATCTTTTCCAGGTGAGACTCTCTTTTGTTGCTCCTCTTGCTGATGATAACTATGGCTTCATTTGTGAACAGTTTGTTTATGTTCTCTGTGTCACAAATCAGTCACTAATCATCTTTATGGTTGTTTTTTCTGTCACAGTATCCCGTCCGACCGTCCACTATGACCTACGATGATGTCAACCACTTGGCGGCTAAGATCAAACCCAAGCAGCAAAGGGTAAAGAGTCTTTTATCAGTTTTAATTTGGCATGTTGTGTTGATTTAGTGTTAATGTTTTGATGAAAACATATTTTAGTTTTAGTCATTTGATTTTTGTCGGTTTTAGTTTAAGCTAACAGCATTTAAGTCACATCTTTTGTTTTTGTTTTTTGACCTGCTAAGCATTTTGGGCCAGATGTTGCCATCTTTGTGAGTGGTTAGCATGGCTACAGGTGTGTCTGTGCCGTTACCTTAGTTTAAAAGTCTCAATGTTCATGTCCATCTGCTCTGTAATGACCCAAAAGACAAACTCTATAGTCTCAAATCATCAGTATTCCTTCAGTTACTTGTTCTCTGCTGAAGAGCAGCAATTTATTCAAAATATAGCTGACTTACTTGTTGGCTAAATTTGTGTTTACAGTCTGGGCTTATATGAGCAGGATGGATCCAGCTGTTTGCTTTGGTAATGAACATCTAGAGGAAGCTTTAAAAGGAGCAGAGTCTTTATTACTAAATCCTTGACAACAGCGTGAATATTATCTGACTGAAAACCACCTTTGTTATATTAGGAGTGTTAGATTAGCTCATTGTTGAGGACAGGTCAGCTGCTGCCATGTTTGTAGTTTGTTTCAGATGTTTCAATGCTGCTGCCTCTTTTTATAATGGGCAGAATTAATAAGCCCGCTTTTTCCAAAAACCACTGACATCAGATGACTGTACTGACAGACACTAAAAGAGCTTCTTATTAACGGCAGTACAACAGATCTGCTGCTAAAAGAGACATTTTGGGAGATGAAGGAAACAGTTACTGATCAGGAGTTAGTGTTTGATTCCACAGATGGTCACTGAATAAGAGATTAAAACAGTTAATTTTCACGTCCGTCCTTCTTGAACATTATCCTTCAGTTGATGAAGAATGTGAACCATCATGCCATGATTCCTGTTTTGAAAATGTTTGTATTTCATCTCTGTTGTGAAAAATTGTCCATCAGTGAATATTTTTAATCTACAATTGTACAATTTCATGTATCAGACGCTTCTACACAAAGCAGCGTATAGTGGTCTCTCGTCTATCATGGGGTTTACATTCCAGACCCCTCTGTGATAGGCGAAAAGCTGCAAAATAGTGACCATATTTATTTTATTACTTATGTATTAAGGCTTTATAAACCCACCCCACAATGTTATTTACCTTTCCCACACTCTTACAAGCACTTCCTATGCTCTTTAATACTTTCTACACTCTTAAACCTACGTAATTTTAACAACATATGAAGTTCTATGCAGGTGCTCATCAGTGAATATTCTACAATTTAAATGATGAATTATCTGTGCAGTACTGATGACGATGAGATGAATGTACTGTAGAGTGAGAACGGACAAGGCGAGGTGAGACTGATGCTACGGTCGCTGAGCCAATCAGCACCCAACGCTGTACGCTATGCATTTTATTTACATTTAATATTCTTTTAGTATGTTTTAATTATTATTTTTAATTTTTTTTGACATTGTTTAATTTTTTTAGACTAGAACAAGCTTATTTAATGGAAAAATTATTAAAATAATAAATACATAAAAATACCTATATGCCGCAAAATTCCGTGATTTAGCGAAAATATGCGATGCAAAATACAATTTAAAAATCTATGAAAAGTGAACCGCGATATGGCAAGTAACCACTGTACATCTGAGAGTAGATACAACAAAAGCGAGGACAAAATTGACTCAAATACATCATCCAGTCATGTGTGGAAATGTTGTCGCTGTAAACTTTGGGTAGTTCTCCAAACATGAGCTCTGACTGAAGTCTTTAACCATCACAGAAGTCTTTGTCTTGGTACCCGTTGCTAGCTAAACCTCCACAATGCTCAGTTACATCAGCAGCTCGGCTACAGGAGTGTTGTCCCGGTCAACTTAACCCTCGTTTTTGTTGATTAAATAAAAGCGGCTCTTTATTCATCTGTCACTGTTTGCTCCTGTACTTGCTGTTTGTTATGCAGGTGGAGCTGGAAATGGCCATCGACACCATGAGTCCAAACTACTGTCGCAGTAAAGGAGAGCAGATAGCTCTGAACGTGGACGGCACGACTTACGATGAAACCAACACCTACTCAGCGTACGTCTGTCGTTACACCCAGATTACTTCTTTAAATATGAACCTGACAAATTTTCCTGTTGGGTCGCTGGTCTGAGTCTTCCTCTCTTTGCTTTTGTTCCCCAGTAAAATGATGGACAAACAGACCTTCTCCTCCATCCAGGCCACCACCAACACCTCCAGATATGCAGCTGCTGTGTTTCGCAAAGGTCTGACCTGATTATTTGGGTTCAACAGCCTCTTTAGTTCACTGCAGCTCCACATTTGTTTTGTTTTGTTTCACCTGCTCCTGTAAATACTCAAAGGTCGCTGAGAAGTTCAGAGTCTCGTTTTTATCTTATAGCTTTATCGGTTCACTGCATGTTTACATTCATACATTGATATGAGCAACTCCTCCACATGTTGACATAAAACCAAAATCAAACACTGCTAAGTAGGATTTATTCTCTGTGATTGTTTTATGTTTGATGTTAACAGGTGAGCTTCATGTCACGCCTCTGACTGGGATCCTTCAGATGAGGCCCAGCTTCTCCTACCTGGACAAAGCCGACAACAAAACCAGAGAGAGGGAGGCGGCCAATGAAGGTGAGCCGCTTTTTCAAATTTACTATGACAGAAAACCATGTGGGAAGATTTTTTTTCCTCTCTTTCACAAATATTCTAACATAAATAAGGCCAAATATGGCAGGCTTGCTGAGGCAGCACATATAATAAATTCTTATAATATAATAAATTCGCCATTTGGGGGGCAGTGGTGGCGCAACGGTTAAGTCTCTGGACTACTGATCAGAAGGTCAGAGGTTCAAGCCCCGATGCGGCCACTGTTGGGCCCTTGAGCAAGGCCCTTAACCCTTCCTGCTCCAGGGGGCGCTGTACCGTGGCCGACCCGTCGGTCTGACTCCCCCCAATTGGGGAGATATGCGAAAATCAGAATTTCCCCTCGTGGGATTAATAAGGGATAATAATTTTAAAAAAATAAAAAATCAGTATAAAGCATAAAGCATCACCCAGTAACTAACATCAGGATCTAAAAGATGCAGTTTTTGAGACTGCAAGAATTGGTTGATCCGTCAATAAGTAGAAAGTTTATTTTGATAGGTCATTTTTGAAGCAAAATTTCCCAAATTCTGTTTCCAGCTGAGAGTTTACTGCTTTTTTCTTTTGATTGTTCTTTAGATAAATCAAGACTATTTAACTCTCTGTTAGACCTGCTGTCATTTAGAAGCTGTCAAAGCTGCAAGGTTTATCAGTGTAAGAAATGCAACAATCGCTGGATTTTTTAACTTCCTCCCAGTCCATGATCTAATCATGTGGGACCACCTAGTCCGTCAGGGAAATTAGCCACGTAACGAAGCTTGTAATTGTCAAATATTTAACTAAAGAGACTTTATTCTACATGTCTCATGTAAAAGAATTAGCCAGAAATAAACAGTTAGCACCACATTCAATTTTTTTTTAATTCTTCACTTCTCGGTGTAACTAAGAAGCCATGAGTGACTCAGCTGCGACCAGCAGTCATGTGATAAAAAATTCATGGACTTTTCAGCTGAACTGCAGGAAGTGTTTACGCAGAGCAGAAAGAAGATGTAGTATGGAAATAAATTAGAGATGGAGGGGAAAATAAAACATACCTGAGCGGAAAAAAAATGCACTATGGCTCACAAATAGTATGCAGGGTGATGCATTTAGCATATTGAAATATCTTTCAAGAGTTGATGCAGAGTAGTGTGTAAACACAGCGTTTGTAGAGATTAAAAATGTAAGTAATAAAATCTTCATGGTATGTAGAGGAAACATGTTTGGTGACACTTGTGGACATTTGGAAGAATGTTGTACATGTTGGTTCCAGTTTTTGTTCAAGTTGGTTAATGGATAATCAAAGAAAATCGACTTTTTGTTTTTGTAATTTATGGCATTATAATTGTATCATAATGCACATATGACATTTTTGCCCATTCCATCTATGGTTGTGTTGTTTCCACAGAGATGCAAGACTTTATATTGCAGTGATTAATGAGTAAAAATGTTACAGGAGCTAAAAACACCCAGAAATTGCTTGGAATCCAAAGGGTTTAACATTTAAAAATCACCCTGGACCACAACAATGAACTGGTTAATCAAGAAAATAACCGGCAGAGGTTGCATTTTGTCTTTGAACACTTTGGGTTTTTGCTTTTTATTGTTTGTTTCTCTAAATAACAAGACTTCATTGAAGAGTTTCTTGAAGAACCATGTCTTAAAACACTGTGTTAAGTGACCAGTTTTCTGTCTGCAGGTGGAGATTCGTCTCAGGATGAAGCTGAGGAGGAAGCCAAGGCCATAACGGTGAAGACTTTCATACAAACACTCACATTTGATTTAATATACATGTTAGAGTTTATCGTTATGCACTGAAACTAGTCAGATTCCTTGTATGTGGAAACCTACTACCTCTGTGATTCTCGTGGTTACTGTGGCTTCATGTGCCTTTACAAACCTTTCACCCTTCTCTTCCACGTGTTCCCCTCCAGGTGAGGTTTGCTCGTCCCGAGTCGGAGCAGGCCCGGCAGAGGAGGATCCAGTCGTACGAGTTCCTGCAGAAGAAGCAGGCGGAGGAGCCGTGGGTTCACCTGCACTACCACGGATTCAAGGTAGAGGGAGATGTCAGCACTAAGAACAAGGCTGACCAAATCTCATTTAAAGAGCGGTAACATAATGATATGCTGTAGTCATGAAGCGGTTTGTGTTTGATTGTTTTTAAATTCAGGACGGACGTTCAGAGCATGAAAGGCAGTATCTGTTCTGTCAGTCGGTGGACGCCTCAGAGAACTCAGAGCTGGTCAAAAGTCCAAAGTGAGTATGAAGGAATGGAATTTTATTACATTTCACTGCTCATGAGGTAAATATGATTACAAAGAGAATGTTTTTTGGTCAGAGGCAACAACAGATTCCTTGGGTTGTCACTTTTTCCCATGTCTAATCCACAATCGCTTATATTGAAGCATTTCTGGTTCTTGTCTTTATTTTATTCCTGATTATTGTCTCCTTACATGCTTTGTTCTCTTGTTTTCTCAGGGAGTACCTGGCGATGCTGATGCCTCCTCTTGCAGAGGAGAAAGTGTAAGTATCCCTCACTCTTCTGACAGATTTTTGCAGATTTAAACAACAGTCCCTGAGATGTATCCTTAACTTGATTTTTTTTCTCTTTGCTTTAGTGTGAAGCCTGTCGGTCCCAGTAATGTCCTTTCAATGGCTCAGCTCCGCACTCTGCCTCTAGGAGAGCAAGTCAAGACCCTGATGAAGAATGGTAGGTCAACACAATCAGCCAAAAAACTATCATTTATCTGTAAGACTGAAAGGCTACAACGTGTTTATTTATATAAGAAATGGATAATTTTTCTCATATATGATTTTCTTTAACTTTAGAATGCCAGATGGGGCCACCAAGACAGTTGTAAAAATATCAGACATGGAGTTTTTTCAGGATTATAGAATAGATTCAAGCATCATTGTAAATTTCTGTGAACTGCTTTGCATTTTTTTCAGTTTGCACTTGGATCTTGTGCTGCTTTTTCGGTGTCAGTGTCCTCGTGCAAGCTCTTCACAACATAATCATGAACTTCATGTACACTAAATGATTCCGTTTGGATGCCCTTCAGTCTGGTGAAAATGTGTCATGTTTCCTCCACTATCTCTCCTCTCTCCAGTCAAAGTGATGCCGTTTGCTAACCTCATGGGGCTTCTGGCTTCTGGCACCGACTCGACTGCAGCTCTGCGTTGCATCCAGCAGGTGGCGCTGCTGGTTCAGGGGAACTGGGTTGTCAAGAGGTGAGAGCAGATGTGTTTTCATCCTCATAAATATTTTTATTGAATTTTAAAACGGTGAACAAAATATATTCAGGAAATTTGTAGGATCCACGGCAGCTAATCTTGTCTTGATCTCAGTCATCCACAGACCAGATACCTCCAGGTAGATGGTCCTTAGGGTACTACAGGAGTGTGCTGCAGGTCGGGTTTTATATTTAGAAATGAAACAAATAAATAGAATAAAAGCGATAAGCACAGAATATTTTACAGACAGAAGTCAACAAAAAGACAAAGAATAAAAAACAAGGGAGTGAAAGAATGAGTCTTTAGATTGATCAAAAGTCGAAACTGTTCCAGCAATGGTACCCTACTAGGGCTCAACCTTAGGCAAAAAAATTGCAATTAGAGTTTTTAGACAGATTCACAATTTACAGGATATACAGGATTTTTGAATTTCTTCTCCACTGATACAAACACAGAAGTGATGATGTGATTTTAGTTGTGATTGATACCAAATAAATCAGTTTTTTTACACCTGGAGGATATGATTTGTAAGCCGGGGCGTCTCTGTAGTATTTCAGTGCTTCATTTATAACCATGTTTTGTGACACATTTTATCCAAAAATTTACAGCTCAAGCGATTTCAATATGGCTGTTTGTCATATTACTGTTTCGATGATCGTTCAGCCCTAATACCTGCGTGTTCTGGATCTTTTTAGCTGAGTTACAAGCTGAGTAGCAGATCTTTTTGAGGTTTTGACAGAACATAATGTTCCTGTGAGCATGGCTAGGCAGTGCTGCATCCTTCTATCCCACTAAAACTGCATCTCTGGTCAAAAGACATGCAGCGTTTGATTAGAGTTGGGACATTTTTTATTAAACAGTAGCCGAGTATAAAGATTCCATGCATTGCTCCATTGCTGATTAGTTTCCAGTGTATTGATGCTGATGTATTTTTTTCCACAGTGATGTTCTGTATCCTAAAAACACCTGCAGTCCTCACAGCGGCGTCCCAGCTGAAGTCCTCTGTCGGGGCAGAGACTTTGTGGTGAGCTGTGGTCACTGCGTTTTATCCTTTTCTTGGATTACCGAGAATTCAAAACAGTAAAAGTGTGTTTTATATGTGCTCGACTTGGTTTTGCAGTCACAGTGAATCAGCTGTGCTTTTTATAGATGTGGAGGTTCACGCTGGAGCGCTCCGTGATGAGGAAGGAGATTGCTTCCATCATCAAAGTAAGCATCAGTGTGACCAAAATAACTCGTGAAATAACACATTTTATGAGTCCCGTTAGCATGTCAGAGTTGTTGTGACTAATGCAGACTCTAGAAATGCTTGGAATGAGCAGTGTGGAACTAATTATTTCAGGCTCACAGTCAGGATCTGTTTCGCCTCAGAGGCTCATAGCATTTCAAATTAGTCCCTTGGGGTGTTACATACGCAGAGAGGGTTGCTAGTGGCGTGTGATGATCTGCCCTTGATAATTTCACCTGTTTTGAGATGCTCGGTGCTCCTGCAGTCTTTGACGGTAATTTGAGCAGGAGTGTCTTTGAACACTTGCTGCTGTCACCCCGAGGCCACACTCGTTCATTCAGGTAAACACGGCTAACAGCTCCTTCCTCCTGCCTCCGTTAGCTTCCTCCGGAGGATGTGAAGGAGTTCCTGGAGCATGTGGCGGCTCCTCGGGTCAACCGGGGCTGGGAGTTCCTGCTGCCTACCGATGTGGACTTCATTAAGAAGCACCCAGATGTTGCGCACAGGCAGCACATGCTGTGGCTCGGCATCCAGAGCAAGTAGGTTCCACACTGTTGCAGCTGAAGAGTAAATTATCTCAGCAGGGTATTTAAGTGCAGTTACAGTGGTCCCTCGTGTATCGCGGGGGTTACATTCCAGAAACCCCCCACCCTGCGATAGACGAAAATCCTCCAAGTAGCAACCATATTTATTTTATTATTTAGATATGCTTTAAGGCTTTATAAACCCTCGCCACACACTGCAGAGCAACACTATGCCCAGCGATCAGACGTCTGTGTGAAATGGACAAGGGCAGATGATGAATGCTGCTATGCAGAGAATAGAATAGAATATATTGCCATTTGCACAGGTACATCACAGCACAGGTACATTGGAATTCTTGTACGTGACAAACAAAACAAAAAATAATAATTTAGCAACAGTTAAAAAGAAACAAGAAGCCTGAAATAAATCACACTACAGTTAAATAAATTAAAGTTAAATACAGATATTAGCATAAATAGATAAACACAACAATCAAAGGTACTTACTGCACATTGTGAGGGTATTTCACATTTGTCCATTATAATTTGTGTGATGTCGCGATATTTTGATGTTCACAGGAGACTGATGTCATGGTCTCTGAGCCAATCAGAGCACAGCGCTGTATGGTACACATTTAATTTACATTAAATGTTCTTTTAATATGTTCTAATTATTATTTTTTTATATGTTTTTTTAGTGTTTTCATTTTTTTAGGCTGGAAAATGTTTATTTTACCGCAAAAATAATTAATATAATGTAATGATAACAGAGCGGGTCACTGTGACTGAACTGTTGTGCTGCAATGCATCATGAGAGTTCGAGGTTTGGGGGGTTTAAATGTCATTATTGTGGTTTATGTTAGTGCTACAGTGTTACTAGTGTTTGTTTTATTGTGTTTTTGTGGTTTAGTCAGCTTAGTTAGTTTGATAAAGTGTTGTCAGGACCGTGAATGTGAAGTGTCATGTGTTTGATCACTTCCTGGGACATTTTTAGTAGCATGTGTCAAAGTAAAAGCATCTGCCAGTTGCAGAGTGCATTAATGGCAAATATCCTTTCTCTCGTGGCGGTTTTCAACGCAGCTTGCCACAATAATAAATACATAAAAATACCTAGATACTGCAAAATCACGCGATATAGCAAAAAATCTGCAATACCAAATGCAATTTAAAAACCCACGATACAGCGAGGGACAGCTGTACATGCTTTTGTTTTTGAGAAAAGCTTATTGTGTCCTTTCTTTTCCTTGAAGGTTGGAAAAGGTGTTTAATTTCTCTAAAGAAGATTTTTTGCCAAAGAATTCCCCTCAGCCCGGTGAGTTTTATTGGGTGCAGCCATTTCTTTCAAATACTTGCTCGAGCTGACGTCTTTGTTGTTTTTTGTAGATCCCGTCTACGTCAGCGGGGAGCAGCGTCTGAAGATGGCTCACGAACGAGCGTATGAAAAGCAGTTGTCGCTGCAGAAGGAGCTGGACGCCAGACGTGCAGGAAGCAGCGTCCACATCAAGCAGGAGCCCGTCAGCGACAGGGAGGACGAGCCAATGGACACGTCGTCCTCCATCCCCAACGGTTCTGTCAATGGTTACCCCAGTGTCACGTCCCCCTTGGACCACTCTTTCGGTAACGGAGGGAGCCCCGCCAGCACGCAGTCCCAGGAGCTGCAGGACTTTGTGATGAAGACTTTTAGGAAGCATTTTGTACTGACGCTGAACGAGCTAAAGAGGCTGTTTAACCTCCACCTGGCTTCCATGCCGGCGGGACGGAGTGTCTTCCACTCCATCTCGGACCACATGCTGCAGGACGCCATACTGCTCAACCAGTGCAAACAGATAATGGTGCCTGTGAGTATTCAGGGAGGGAACTTACCAGGAATTACTGCTGTGGATGTAAAACGTGAATCCGTTTCCTTCAGGATGCTGCTGGTTTTCCTTTTTTTCCCATCTCAGTCTGGACTGTTTGTGTTGGAGTGAAATGCCAAACTTCTCCCAAACCACTAGCAGTGTGCAATGACGGCACCCTGCTGCACCGTTGTGGATCAGCTGATAGAAAAGTGAAATATGAACCAGGAAATTGAGCTTGAAGGCTTTTCTAGCAGCACAACAGTGCACTGTAGTTTCTGTTGCTAAGAGGCAGGAATTTACAGTTTCTCCACCTCGGCACGCTCAGTAAACAGTGCAGGTAACAGAAAGCTTGAAGGCAGGGATGGTACAGTAGAGTCAGGATGTGCTGAGCTGAAACAATTAGTAATCCACTTTTAGCTGCAGGCGGTAAACGAAATGTTAAAAACATCTTTGAAGTGATAGAATAAGAAGAACAAACTCGCTACAGCCGGATGTTGAAATGACGACTAAAGCAATAGGATAGGTTTGCAACAGGAAGAAGCAAACCACTGAAGCTGCACTACAACCAACACATCCACTGTTCTCTACATGCAGGCATACAGTGCAGTACAGGAAGAAGAAATACATGAGCAACGCTGTTTAAACTTATCAGTAGTTGATTGAAGTAACTGTTGCAGCACTAAAACTGTTGATAATCAATTATGCAAGAGATCAGTACTTTAATAGTACTGCTTAGAGCTGTAACTAGTGATTATTTCCATTGGCAATTCATCTGTCACATATTTTCTTGACTAATCAGTTAGTTGTTTGCTGTTTAAAATGTCAGACAATCGTGAAAAATGTCCAAGATGACGACCCGAATTGTCCACAACTCAAAGATATTCAGTTTACTGTCATAAAGGAGGAATGAAACCAGAACGATTCCGTTTTAGGAAGCTGGAATCTGAAGATTTGGATTCTCCCCCCCCCGGCCATGTTCCCATAATGCATTTTTATTAATATTTTAAAGTATCACATTAGAAAAAAAAATGAGGGAAACAGAAAAACTTGGAGTATCTTCCCTTAGTTTCACAGAAACACTTTTCTGTTTGCATAGGATGATTCTTGACTGTTTGAAAAGGAGTTATTGCGCATTATGGGAGACAGAAACACTGTTTTCGAATACGTTTTGGCGATGATTCATCAGCTGTTTTTTGTTTCCTTTCGTTGCCTTTGTCTGCAGACCTTAAGAAATATACCCGATGCCAGCCAAAATGAAAGAATAATCACAACTCTCCTCATTGAAAACCTATAGAAAGGTCCAAATACCATTTCTTAAGGTACATAGTTTTTCAAGCAGGATGAGTACAATTAGGACACCCTACTTTGTCCGAATATTGCACCTTAAACTTTGACCGTCGCAATCTGTAGTGCAAAATCAGCTGTCCCGTCTGGACAGTAAAGATTGTGTATATTTGTACGAGACACAGCCGCGTAGGTGACGTAACTGCAGAGGATTGTGGGTGAGATTGGCCAGAAAAGCTGCAGGCTTACATGCAGCAAAATCTGAACCAATGTTGTAGGATAATCTGGTATTTTTGGCATACTACATTGGACATACTATGTATTAGGACATACTTATGTTTTCCCAGCATCGTCTGTAGAGGGGTAGTATGGATATTGAAACCTGCCAATGTTTGCTGTCACTTCGAAGCCTAGTTTTTTTGCTCCACAGCCACTAATGGAAACGAGGCTAATTTAGAATTTTCTTTTGTATTTTGAAATTTTCCTTCACATTTGTGCAACAGCTTTGTGAGTAAATTAGCTCAGTTACTCACCTTTTGTCTTGCTCAACTATCGATGTTCCAACATGTCTCTCTGCATCTCGCTGCTGTTCTCTTTGTGTTGGATTAAGAGCTGCTGCTCTTCTGGTTTTTGCTGAATAAAAGGAGGGAAATTCTCTCTGGCAGCTCGATTGCAAGTATCATTTTTCTCGCACAGAATAACGACATTAACGGTCATTTTTGCTTGTGAGAGTTTTGTTGCTTGTAAAGGAATCGAGGCACTGAAACAACGCAAACCTGGTTCTCAGGTTCCACTCGAGTTCAAGCAGCCACCTGATACCTCGGTGTGTTTGTTGTGTATTTGTAGTCTTAATATAGACCCTTGTAGTTTGTTATCAGTGCACCTTATTAGCTGTGGTGTTTGCTCTGAGGCTGGTGTCCTCCTGCCAGGACCGGCCCTGTCCTGGCTTCAGTCTTATCCTCTCTGCATCTTTAGAGGATTGAGGGGGAGGGAATGGCTCCACGCCGTCTTTGTTAGGCAACAGATTATTGGCCTCACAGCAAAGCTCATTACAGCTCACCTGGGGGTTAAGCCGGGCGGTTGTTCGCCAACATAGGCAGATCTGGAAGCAAGTGGCTCGCCCTCAGTGCCTCTGTAGTTATTATTGTTTAGAGGTCTGCCGGTTCATAGATCAGTGTTGGGTCAGTGGGTTGTGTCTGGAGAGATAATCCAGCTTTGGATGGGTGGGGGGGGGGGTCATCACTGGGCCTTCTGGATGCTGCAGTGCTCAGCTTGTTCCTGTTTAGACTTTGCCTTCAAATTAAGCAAGTCAAGTGTCTGAGAGACAGAAAAGCTCTTTGACATGGCTATAATTCATTGCATAAAATGGCATTTCCATCAAAGTTGTCATGACAAGCATGCTATGTCTGTCCAAACACGATCTCAAATGACTCAGCTCACCTTTCTGCTCAGACCTGAAGCAGGTTTACGGATTAAAACTGCCAGCGTAGGTTATTTGTCATCTGTTAAATTAGTCATCGGCTATTTTCATAATCAGTTTGAGTCATTTATTTGAGAAAAAAAGTCTTAATTCTCTGATTGAAGTTTCTTAAATATGAATATTTTCTAGTTTCATTACTCTTCTGTGGAAGCAAACTGAACATCTATGGGTTATGAATGTTATTTTAAACACTAATTGACATTTTCCACCTTTTTATGACGTTTTATAGACCCACCAACTAATCTAGTCGTTGGGAAAGTAATTTTCCAACATGTGTTTCTCTCTTGCTTCAGTTTCCTGCTCAGACCACGGCAGCCCCTGATGAACAGAAGGTGTTTGGTTTATGGGAGACCGGACAGGATTTTGACAAGGTAAACACTGATAAAATATGCAGATCTTTGCAGCTCAAACACACCACAAACCACAAGTCAGCAATCATTGAATTTCACATGAATGTCAGAAACCACACGCAGCCTGTTTGAGTGGGGAATGATGGCTCGTTGCATCACTGCTACACAACATGGACAAGCAGGTTTTCAGCTGCAAATATCTGCTTTGTGGTGATTTATAGGTTATTATGCTGTGATTTTACTGGTGGGGGCCACTTGAGATCAAATTGGGCTTTATGTGGCCCCTGAACTAAAATGAGTTTGACATCCCTGATCTCTACTGTGCAAAACAACAAATGGAATCAGATAAAATAACACAGCCCTGCATATTTACTTTTTATAATAAAAAACATTTATATATATATATATAT